>NC_060130.1:381406192-381709223 GCF_021461395.2 Schistocerca americana | reverse complement strand
ACATTGCCATGTTTACTGGCAGGTCAAAAATGGATTTCGTGATCGTTATGACAAGAACAGCATCCAGCATCCTGCTTTTCAGGCAAGGAAATGTGTGGGTTAAACAAGGAAATCAATGGTTAATGGTCAGTGATTAGGTGAAACTTGGGAGGCATAAAGAAAAAGACATGAAATTTCCAGAGATTACGGACTTTGGCAAGGGCCTCTTTTCCCACCTGAGAGTTACACTGCTGGGCTAGATGAAAGCAACAGGTCGTGCAGAGCGATCAGCATATCAGTGCGCTAGGACTGTGCTGAGGCTGTAATGTGTGACATCAGTTGCCAGAGCTATATGCTGGCCTGGAGAGAACACGACTAAACATGGGACTGAGAATAGTTTGGATGTCAACATTTGAAAAGCACATTCACAAACCACTGATCAGGCACCAGGTGACATGCATCAGCGATAGAAAATCTAAATACCTGAAATGTGTCCATCCTGAACAAGTTCTCAACACTGGCATCAGCAACCACCAAAATTGTGATGGAATGAACCACCAACTTGTAAGAGACAGATGCCGTAAATTGTCCCAAGAGGAAAATCTTCTGTTTGTTGTAACTGACCAGCTTCCGCAAGACAGATGTCACCACTGTGAGCCCAAACTCTCATGGCTTTGAAAATTCAATAACATCACTGTAGCACCAGTGTTGACATGTAGCCAGGGCAGTTCATGAAAAACACTTAACTCTATGAACAACTTGGGAGAAGTCACAAGCACTGGAGTCACACAGTTACATACGTGTCCATATCCTGAGCAGCCTTCATTGAATGACACAGGGAGACAATGTAGCCTTTCTTCTGGAGAGCATTACAAGTAGCCCAGTTCTTAGGGCATGGTGAATGTTTGTGCTGGGCAAAACAGAAAGAACAAGATGGAAACAGAGAAAGCTGACACTGGCAATGTGGCAGTTGTGGCTGCTCAGCACTGAGCTTTCATGTTTAACACTGTTACTGCCTCTTCCTCATGCAAGCTACCTGTAATCCTAGGAACCACATCTTGTAACACTATTGCCACATCACACCACACTTCAATTTGGTCACCCACAACCTGCAAAACTTCAAAAGACTGTGCTTTTTGCAAATTTCAGCCAATGAGTAAAGCATTATGGCACACTTCCTTGATCTGAGCTTAACTGATAATTGCGTCATGCACCATGGGGTATGCATTAGAATCATTATGGGTATCAGTAATGAACTGACCCTTAAGGCTAAGGCCATGAATTTCAGCTGCCCAAGCTGTGTATGACTGGTTTGGTTTTTTGCAGCCTCAATAGAATTCAGCTCGCATCCCTTCATTTGTAATGGTAGTAGGACAAAAAACTGCACATGGGAGCAACAGTAAGAGCTGGCAGTTCTTGTAACTGATACACATTCATGGAATCCATGAGAGGAATGATGCTTTGCTCAAATTTGAGTCTGTCACACTGAAAGCAAAAAATGCTGTATGAGTCCTTCTTAGTAAACTTCCCAATCCTTGACTGAATCATCACACAGAGGAAAGGTGAGTGGATAGACTTGTCTCTGAATGGAAGCAGACGAAGTAGCCACCAACAAAGTAAGCTGTTTAATAGGGCAGTAACACAGCATCCACAATGACTAAGTCTGATGAAGCCTCACTTAAAGACTGCACACAGGGAAACTAATCCAAACTCATCAACAATCATTTAGTAACCAAATAATACATGAAACTGATCCAAGTAACACAAATAAGACTATTCATAAATCTCTGAGCAATAACAAAAATAAATCTCTCGTAACTCCATGCTTACCAACACAAAAGGATCACACTGAAGGTGCAACATAAGTGATATACTGAACAACTGATGTGAGATGTACAAACTAAAAGAACATAGTAGGAGTGAGTCAGAATTGCTCTGCATCCATGTAGGTGCAAGTCGCCAATACATGGTGGGGCAGAGACTGTGCCACGTGTACACTTCCTAAGGGTGGCCTCTAATATATGGTCCACACTGACACCATTGGTGTTGCTTTAAGTACACACATGCAGCTACACTAACCTAGGTGTACTCACACTCAAATACACTAGAAGCAGTATAAAACAGGTTTCATGAACTCAGAACTCTGCTGATACAAACTGCATGATAGTAAATTGGTTACATAAAAACCAGCTGCAACTGAGTAAGAGAAAAAGTGCTAACATTAATCTGTGCTAATCACAAAATTTAACATCAGTAATAGGTAACATCAGGATTGAAAATGTGCACATACACCAAGAAGTAACTGCAAAATTGTAATGTGGACACATGTTAATTTATTGTGGGACATACTTAAAGAGAAGTAGTTAAAGAGATTGGGTAGTTTGTGCTGTTGTTAGTATTCTCAATAAAGTTCCTAACATAAAAGCAGTAAAATGTGCCTTGTACACTTAGTAATCCCATTCCATTTTGGGGTATATCTCACAAAAATACAAGGACATTCTGAAAAGTAATGTCTCAGAATTTTTTATGTGAAAACTCTTGGAGCTTTTTAAATAAAACAAACATTATTCCTGCTCTACATGTTAAATCTTCATATCTATAAATTTTTTAGCCCTTTGCCACTTCAGGGCTCCAAATTTTTAGCATGTATCATGGTAGTATGTAACATAACTATGTCAGCGCATGAGAAACAGTGTGCTCCAATCAAGTTTTGAATTAGAAGAGTTTGTCCCCATGTGAGGCCACCTCTCTATCAGCAAGACAATGCTAGATGACAAACAAGCACTGACATATTGGCAACAATTAGGCTCCTTTGGCTCAGTATCATCAATCATCCTCCATACAGTCCCAACTTCACACCATCTGAATTTCATCTGTTTTAAAACTTAATAAATGCCTTCAAGGACTTCATTTTGATAGTGATGAGGCAGCAGAAGCAGAAGTGAGTAGTGCCATGATCAACAATATCAAACATTCTGCAGTGATGGTATCAGCAAACTGTCCTCTCGTATGGAGAAATGTGTTCATTGACAGGGTGACTATGTTGAGAAATGAATATGTAGATATGAATAATGAAGGTAGGGAATGTTAATAATGTTTGTTTTATTTAAAAAGCGTTAATAATTTTCACATGAGGCAATTGGAGCCATTCCTTTTTTGCACACTCTCTTGTATTCATTATGCTGGAGCCAATAATGAAAATAATGAAACAAATGCCTCTCTCTTCTACCATTTACACCTCTTTAAGGAACACAATGTCTTGCCATTGCTGAGTATCTGTATTTGTGGAACAGTATGCTTCATTCATGAGCATTTGCATATCTTTACAAACAATAAAGATGAACACCATCATTCCAATGATATATTATACAGAGCCTTACCAAGACCATAGTGAAATTGGCTCCAACCAACTGTGCACCAAGGCACAGAAAAAAAGGATAAGAGAGGCAGTTTAAGAATGAATGGGAATCAATACTTGAGTTTGCCTGTCATGCCTTCAAGATGATGCATTTTTCTCAAACCAGGACAAAATACACACAGTTGTCAGTTTGAAGAAGTAGCATGACAAAGAAATGACTTCTACTGAACTGGTGCCCTGTGAGATACGTGGCAAGAATGCACTTATTGGTTCATACTGGTGCTGACTACACAGCTAACCCATGTTCCACAATCGAGTTTTTGCAGCAACTTCACTACAGTAATATATGATGTCAAGGAATGAGAGGTGGTTGTTGCAGCAAATATGCTGTTTGACTGGAGGCTTCTGATTTTTGCTAATTTCTGCCAACTGAGAACAGGTATAAAATTGTTTAAGCTAGAGTACTTAAAAATATTTGATAGAATAATAAGCGAGACAGGAATCAGATCTTATATGTGTTTTTATCAAAAGTTTTATCTAAATCTACAAATGCTATAAATGTAGGTTCATCTCTTTTTTTCCTCACACATGTCAGCTTTCACTTCTTTGCACAGTGCTGGTTTCCTGTCTTAGCTCACTGTATTCATGCAGTTTGTTCTCTTTTCTGCAAAGGTCTCTCTAAGTTTCCTATAGACTGCATCTATCTTTTCTCTAGTTATGTATGCTTCTACACTCTTGCATTTGTCCTCTACCCTTTTCTGATTCATCTTTTTGCACTTCTGTGAATCTCATTTTTAGATGTCTGCATTCCCACTTGCCTGCTTCATTTTTTTATTTTCTCTTTTCATCCACCGAGGCAGTCAACAGAAGAAAGAGCTAACCTGCACTTTAGTGAGGGTTAATCTGATCATGTTATGAGTTTTGTTTTCAAATGCACCACATTGTAGTAGGAAGAGATGGAAAAGAGCCACCGTGGTACAACAACCGAGTTAGAAAACTGCTGCGGAAGCAAAGGGAACTTCACAGCAAACATAAACATAGCCAAAGCCTTACAGACAAACAAAAATTACGCGAAGCGAAATGTAGTGTGAGGAGGGCTATGCGAGAGGCATTCAATGAATTCGAAAGTAAAGTTCTATGTACTGACTTGGCAGAAAATCCTAAGAAATTTTGGTCTTATGTCAAAGCGGTAGGTGGACCAGTTGTAGAATTTTGGAACACGTGTTGTGTTCGAGTATAATGACTTTTCTGGAGACTAGAAATCTACTCTGTAGGAATCAGCATGGGTTTCGAAAAAGACGGTCATGTGAAACCCAGCTCGCGCTATTCGTCCACGAGACTCAGAGGGCCGTAGACACGGGTTCACAGGTAGATGCCGTGTTTCTTGACTTCCGCAAGGCGTTCGATACAGTTCCCCACAGTCGTTTAATGAACAAAGTAAGAGCATATGGACTATCAGACCAATTGTGTGATTGGATTGAGGAGTTCCTAGATAACAGGATGCAGCATGTCATTCTCAATGGAGAGAAGTCTTCCGACGTAAGAGTGATTTCAGGTGTACTGCAGGGGAGTGTCATAGGACCATTGCTATTCACAATATACATAAATGACCTTGTGGATGACATCGGAAGTTCACTGAGGCTTTTTGCAGATGATGCTGTGGTGTATCGAGAGGTTGTAACAATGGAAAATTGTACTGAAATGCAGGAGGATCTGCAGCGAATTGACGCTTGGTGCAGGGAATGGCAATTGAATCTCAATGTAGACAAGTGTAATGTGCTGCAAATACACAGAAAGATAGATCCTTTATCATTTAGCTACAAAATAGCAGGTCAGCAACTGGAAGCAGTTAATACCATAAATTATCTGGGAGTACGCATCAGGAGTGATTTAAAATGGAATGATCATATAATGTTGATCGTCGGTAAAGCAGATGCCAGACTGAGATTCATTGGAAGAATCCTAAGGAAATGCAATCCGAAAACAAAGGAAGTAGGTTACAGTACGCTTGTTCGCCCACTGCTTGAATACTGCTCAGCAGTGTGGGATCCGTACCAGATAGGGTTGATAGAGGATATAGAGAAGATCCAATGGAGAGCAGCGCGCTTTGTTACAGGATCATTTAGTAATCGCGAAAGCGTTACGGAGATGATAGATAAACTCCAGTGGAAGACTCTGCAGGAGAGACGCTCAGTAGCTTGGTACAGGCTTTTGTCAAAGTTTCGAGAACATACCTTCACTGAAGAGTCAAGCAGTATATTGCTCCCTCCTACGTATATCTCGCGAAGAGACCATGAGGATAAAATCAGAGAGATTAGAGCCCACACAGAGGCATACCGACAATCCTTCTTTCCACGAACAATACGAGACTGGAATAGAAAGGAGAACCGATAGAGGTACTCAAGGTACCCTCCGCCACACACCGTCAGGTGGCTTGCGGAGTGTGGATGTAGATGTAGATGTAGATGTAGAAGAATATCTATACATACCACTGCAATACAAATTGCTTTATGTTATTGTATTTATGATCTCATCTTTAAATTTAGCTAAACATACAAAATATGCTCTTTTGGCTTAGCACTTTCGTCTGCCAACCCCTTCAATTGAATCTAATATCTCCTTAGTTATCCAAGGACTTCTACTAGGTCTTGTCTTTTCATCTATGTAATCCTTTGCTGTCTTCATGGTTTGATCTCACAAAGCTACCCATTCATTTTCTATTGTCTTCCCGTCCATCATTTCCATTAAACATCGCCTAATGCTCCCCCTGACACTTTCAAAAACCCCTGGCAGCTACAATTTTTATCGAGGTTCTATCTCCTTAATTTCCTACCTTTTTGCAATTACTTGTTTTAGTCTGCAGTTCAAAACCAATTAATTGTGGTGGGAGTACAAATCTTCCCTCAATGTGTATGATGGTTTAAAATTAGGTTTTGACATCCCTGTATTGCCAGTACATAGTCAATCTGAAACATTCCTGTGTCCCTAGGTCTCTTCCATGTATACAACCTACTTACATGGACTTAAGCCAATTATTGGCTATGATTCAATTGTGTTCTGTGAAAACTTCTATCAGATAGCTTCCTCTTTCATTCCTTTCCCACAGTCAACATACTCCTACCATTTTTCTATCTCTTTCTATTCCTACCACCAAATTCCAGTTACATACCAGAATTGAGGTTTCATCTCCTTTATCTCATCATATAGTCTGTCAATCTCTCCATAAAATGTGGAGTTAGTAGGCACACAAATTTTTACTGATGTGGTGACCGTTGGCATTGTCTTGCTACAAAAATGCATTCATTAAGCTGTTCATAGAAACTTAACCAATTTCTTTTTTCCTTATCAAGACACAATTAATTTCATTTAGCTGCTATAGTTTGAGTCATGTATGATGGCAGTCGAATTTAGGCTTGTTCTCCACACCTATGTCACACATTCTCTGACAGCCAATGAGCATTCAGTAGTGTTCAGAGCACTCTGCTGTGAATGTTGTACACAATGTGAGCATTATACGCAGTTGTAGTGAGCTATTTACTGAATTTATATTCCATTTGTGGCAATTTATCATTGCTGATGGTGGTGTGGTGAGTGACAAGTTCTACACAAGCAAGCAAGATAGGTAATTTGTGGGATACATGCTTTCATCAGGTGCAAAGCATGTGTATGTGCAACTGTTGCTTGAAACCATTAACAATGCAAGCCCCATCCTTGTCTCGATCTGTGCAAACCACTTCATTTGTGTATCAGAGGAAAAAAGTCACAGCTTGAGTTTCCCCTTGCTTTCAGTTGTTTGCAATACCAGCACAGCAGGACCACATTGTCTAATGTTAGAGGGCCAGACCAGTCAGTTATGCAGATTCTTGCCCCTCTGACTACTAATAAGTTTGCTGCCCCTCTTCAAGAACCACCCATTGTGGTTGCACTGAAGCTCCATCTCATAAGTTATCTGGAGCAAACTGTGTATAAATCAATGAACACTCGACAATAGGAACCAGCCAAATGAGGCAGCACAGCTCTTAAGACACCGACCTCATGTTTGTGAAGATGGAATTTGATCTGTTTGGCAATCCTGACTTCAGTTTTCGTAAATCATTTCTGGCAAATGCTGGTTGGGTTCCTTCATCAAGTCTATGGTCAACCATCTGTCATGTCCTCATAAAAGTGTACCTACATATCCCGTGTGTATGTCTATTTTGGATCAATTTATTTTCATTTTATTAGAATGAAAAACCTATAGCTCTGTAAGGTGATTCCTGGATGAATAAATAAATAAATTACACTATTGACTGCACTAACAACAAAATACGACTAGAGCTAATCTACTCAAACCAATAAGTATGTAATTACTTCGATAGTACTTCACAAAGGGTGGTTAAAACAGTCGGAAAAGCTTGAAGTGTTGCAGGGTAGGTTGAGCTGAAAAATAAACATTAAGAAAAAATGTAACATATTGCACCATTTCTGAGTTAATCTGCATCAATGTTAGCCTATCACGCCATTGCACACATTAATTCAAGCCCATCAGATACATGCTTACGAACAGGCAACACTGTGCCAAAAATTGGCCACCTTACACTTTGTCGGAAAGTTGAGTGCAGTAGTGCGTCTGTGTGTCAGTTATTGAGAGATGCTCATATTGCTGAGTTGTTACAGGAGTGGGGAAGTTTGCATTAGAACAGTGAATTGATGTTGTGGTGTGTTATCTAAAGATAGGCTCCATCAAGGAATGTAAAGAAATGTTTCAAGCGAAGTATCCTGGTAGCAGACCCCAACGACTAGCACTAGTCAAGACCTGTACAAGAACTGGTGGAGTGTAGGATCCATTCAGAATTTGTGGAAGAACAGACAAACGACAATGGGGACCCCTGAAACTACAGACAGAATTTGCATGGACATTACAAGAAGTTCCTGCAAGTAAGTAAGGAGTCTATCATATCAGGTTGGTGTATCTTGTGCATTATGTACTAAAAATCAAAAGCCTGTTGTATGACTGTGATGCAACAGTTAAAATTTCAAGATCAGAAAAAATTTGATTCATTATTTAACTGGCTGTTGACATCAGTAGCTATTGGGTTCAGACCCCTTGTTTTATTTCATAACAGACAAGGCCTGATTTCATTGGTCAAGTTATGGAAACTACCAGAATTGCAGATACTGGTCACAGGACATTCCACATATTCTACACAAAGAACCTCTTCACTCACAGATGAAGATGCTTGGTGTGTGTTGTCTGGCAAGCACATTATTGGTCACATATTTTTCAATTACACCATAAACAGTCCCAGATATCCAGGGATCTTTTACACTTTCTGTGCACAAATAACAATTGCAGAGAAACTGTATGCAATATTCCAAAAAGAAGGAGCAACTACTCACACATCCAATGAAAGTCCCCACTTTAACATTGAACAATTTTAGTTAATGGGCACCCTAAAAAGCAAATTGTACGCTGACAGTCTTCACACAATAGACAATTTTAAACAGAACATTACTAAAGAAATTAACAACATCAAGCCTGCAGAATTACAGTGTGTTGCTGGTATCTTCATCACATCATCAGTAATTACTGGATGCCCATGGCCACCACTTCCAGCTGATCTTATAATTAGGTAACTGCATGTTCTTATGTTACTATTATCTATTCTATTTTAGTCAGTTCATTGTTACTTTCATCTCAGCAAGAGGTGTACTGGTTTTATGTGTGACACCCTGCATTAAGAGTTATGCAGAAGTTAGATTCTTGAGTTGAAGTATTCTGATGAGGTGTAGGAGTGGCTAACGGGATTTTCTTTTACTTTCTTTTTAAATTTTTGGTGATGTTAAATTTCCTGCCTACAATTGGTTGGAAACTTGTCATAGATTTTGCTCCAAAATATAAAACTCCATTCTCATCCCTCCAGAGGGATAAAAAGTCTACAAGAAAATTATTGCTATTATAGTCTTTTCATTGTGAACTGCTTAGCTCATCCAAAATTCACTCTTTTTATTAATCTCAAATACCATGTTAGGGAACTCCTCAACTCCAGCATCTTGGGCTGAGATGCTGGGGGTGGGGGGCTGTGTTTAAAAGAAAGCTACATGTGAGTGTCTGAATTATGCCTGTCTGCAACTTGAAGTGTCTTCTTTACAGTGAGTAGCAGTCTGTCTTTTCCTACATTGTTGATATTCCTACCTGGAGCTCCCTTTATTTGAAGTACTATTAGGGAGTAGGACTTGGAAGTGTATGAATCCCTAAGTCTCTGAGGTGGTTTCTACAAAATGGTTGGGTTTCAGCTTTATTCATGATGACATTGATGAAAAAATAAATAAATAAGCACCATTTCTCCACTGAGGGTTTCATGTCGAGCTACATGTATACCTCGCTCTACATCTGCAGCAGTTCAACAAACCAGCAAACATTTTATGCTTGCTTACGTATCTGGCAGCTGCAGCAAACTGTTTCACAGTAGGCCTAATGTATTTCCAAAAGGGACATTTCCTCCACTACTACAATAATCTGCACGGCTAAACTTTTTGTTTGTTTCCTCAAGTTGGCCCTAGTATACTTAAGAAATCATATATAATGGTGACTCTTTAACTAGAAGATCTGTACTTCCCATTCTTTTCTCTGGCATGTAATCAACCACAACACACGTGCATCTACCTGCATACAATCAACCTTAATATATCTATATCTAATTTTTACTAATAGCTATATATGTATGTGATAATTTTGGGGTAACCTATGGTATGCGTTTCACAATCAAGAGAGAAATGGAATTTTTACCATGCTGAATAAGTGACTCGTAACATATTTAACAATTATTTAACATCCTCTTTGGTTCATGTAACGACCTTAGTTTTTAACATTTACATTTAAGCTACGACACTTATCAGCTGGGAATGTAGGTACTCTAAGTGTTACCTTAGATCTGTGCCAATGGGATGTCCTCTCCCAGATGATGATGAAGCAGATGCATACAGTGGGCAGCCAGGAGTCTGAGTAGGAACTGCATCTGGAAAGTCATGATTGCTGTAAGCGACTTTCTACTGTTATTATTAATAGCCATTTTACTTTCAGTGTAGAATTGTTAATTTTTCAACTAATGAAAGCTGGTGAGAGGGAAGGTGGTTAACACTTGGAAATCACCAATAGGGCCTAATTTACTCATAAACTAGAAAACAAACTTTTCATCAGACGGGAATGGTCTCAAGGATTAGAGTAATTTTCTCCAGTTTTGCTACCATTAGCACTTTGTTTCCTGCATCACTTGACTGGAAATGCAGTCAAGACACCTGCACACATAACAGAGGGGTTAGAAATTATACCATGTTTGTGAACATGAACTCAAGCTAAACTTTGTAGCAGCTTATGTCACGATTCTCAACATTGGGCAAAAATATTTTTTTACACTTACTCCCATACGGTACTAGAAATGCCAGACCTAAGACAGAACATTAATTCATACTTTCTACATGCAGGAAAGTAGTTCATTTCTTCCATGATTTTTTTTTCTGTTTTAAGAAACTAATCACCCTAACCTTCCATCCTGATGAAGCAGTCTCTTTACAGGCAAGAACATAGCTCCCACATTGACACCATAAATAATTGCATGACCTGTTGTCACAAGCATGGAGGCGTATGGGCTGTTCACTCTTATCTGTTGTTTCTACTGATACAAATAATAGTGTTTAACCATGAAAAGTGTTACTGTAAGGTAATAGTTAAGCCTAGAGGCATTTGGGTTTCCTTTGAAGTGACCTGGCAAACTGTGACTCATGTCTGTATGATATTCTAAGTGACAACAATGACCAAGGTAAATTGTGAAATTTGCTGAGGGGGCTGGGTAATTGCTTTATTTGCAAGTGTTTCCATTGTGGTAATAAGATGAAGATGTGTGCAAAAATTGAATGTAAACGATCTTATCACAACTAATGAAATGGACCTTAGCAAACACCACTAGATATTATGTGGCAAATTTTTTTACGGCTCTTATGCTGTCAAATCTCCGCCCCCCCCCCTTTTCCCCAGGCTTGAGACTGGAAACAGTACCTGTTGAGTAATTCAACTCACTCTATAAAAACCACAGGCGGAGTTAAAATTTGCCACATTTATGTACTACTACAAGTACTATTACTACTACTTTCAAATGCATGCAGTTCTTTACTATAATGTCATACTTCTGGCCCATGGGCAGGGGAGGGCTGGCAGGGCACAGTCCACTGCTCTGCAGCCAAACATACATGAGATGGGAACACTTACAAAAAAAAAAAAGGGGGTGATAAAAGGGGAACATAAAAAACCCAGCAAATGGAGACGATGAGAGCTAAGATATACACTAATACAGGGACATGCACAGGGGTGACAGTTAAATAGTTGACATAATGTTAAAAGAACACAGCTGGCAATTTGTTGCACACTTAAAATCACAGGAGTCAAACACAAGTTAAAAGTCAGCCACAGTATAAAAATCACACAGAGTGAGACAATTAAAAAATAAAACCACTGGAAACGATGGAACACTCACAAAGAATAAAAAAACTGCTGGTAGAGACCAGCCGAGGGACAGGAGGTAGAGGAGGGAAAAAGGGGGGAGGGGTGATGAGGGCAGGATGAAGAGAAGAATGGGGAGGGACAGGGGGAGCACCAAGAGGCAGGAGGCGGGACAGGCGGGAGATGAAGAGGGAAGACAAGGCAGTAGGGAGTGCAGAGACATTGAAGGCGAGCACTGGATATGCTGGTGTGTAGGAGGGGGAAACCTGCTCAGGGGAAGTAAGGGGGAGGAGAGGGAGCCCTGAGGAGGAAGGTGGGGTTAGAGTTGGTAGGAGTGGTAGATTTCAGGGCAAAGCTCATCATCCAGGAGGGGTAGGTGCTGGAAGTTGTGCTGGGAAAGAAGGTGAAGGGTGTGGAGATGGAGAGAGGGTGGGACAAAACAGTAAAAGCATGGCAACTGGCTGAGGGTGGAGACGAAGGGGGATAACAGAGGGTGTGAGGGATTGAAATGGTTCAAATGGCTCTGAGCACTATGGGACTTAACATCGGAGGTCAACAGTCCCCTAGAACTTAGAACTACTTAAACCTAACTAACCTAAAGAAATCACACACATCCATACCCAAGGCAGGATTCGAACCTGTGACTGTAGCGGTCACATGGTTCCAGACTGATACGCCTACAACTGCTCAGCCATTCCGACCGGCTGCGAGGGATTGAGTTAGCAGGGAACATACAGGGTGCGGATGTGTTCAAGGAAAAGGAAAAGGAAAAGGTGGGGGAAGGGGATGAGGTTGTAGAGGATGCGTGTGGCGGGTGGAAGGCGAATATGGAAGGCAAGGCGGAGTACATGGCATTCTAGGATTTGGAGGTCTTTATAGAACCTGGGAGAGGTGAAAATCTAAGCAACACTGGCATAACAAAGGATGGGGTGGGTCAAGGATTTGTAGGTGTGAAGGTGTGAGGGATGGTGGAGGGATGCAGTCCCCATGTCCATCCAGACAGGAGTTTCAGGAGGCGGAGTCTGTTGTGGGCTTTGTGTTGGATTGTAGGGAGATGGGGAGTCCAGGTGAGGTGGGGGTCAGGGGTGAGGCCAAGGTATTTGAGGGTAGGTGTGAGGAGGATAAGACGACCATAAATGGTAAGGTAGAAATCTGGAGATGGAAGGAGCTGGTGGTGCGGCCTATGATGATCACCTGGGTCTTTGAGGGGTTGACATGAAGGAAACTAGTTGCACCAAGTGGTGAACTGGTCGAGGTGGGTTTGGAGGGTATGTTGGGACTTTCGAAGCATACGATAAAGGGCTAGGAAGGTGGTGTCATCAGCAAATTGGAGGAGATTAACAGGTGGGGGAGGTTTTGGCACATCAGCAGTGTACAGGAGATAGAAAAGATGGGAAAGGACGGAGCCTTGGGGCATGCCAGTGGAGGGATAGACAGTACGGGAGTTGGAATTGTGGCTAGTGACACAGAAGGGACAATGGGAGAGGAAGGAAGCAACAAGATGGCCGAAATTGATAGGAAGAGCATAGGTCTGGAGTTTGAAGAGGAGCCAAGGATGCCAGACATGGTCGTAGGCATTCTGGAGGTACAGGGAAACAAAGATAGTGGAGCAACGGAAGTTAAGTTGGAGGGAAAGAAGATTGGTATCTTTAAGGAGCTGGAGAAGACAACAGTGTACAGGCTAGCAAAGATAGCCAGAAAGGACGGGAGGAATTCCTTGAGGTGGCGGTAGGTGACGCCATCGTGACCAGGGGCAGTGTTGCACTTGGAGCAGAGGACGAGTGTGATGTCATGTGCAGTGATGGGAGTGTTGATGTCTGTGGGGTGTAACTGATCCAGGTACTGGAAACTAGGGGCAAGAAGTGGGACAGAGGTATCAGTATGATCAATCATGGTGGGAAAGAGGGAGTAATCAAAATTGGGATTGTCAGGAATGGAGAAGACCTCAGAGAGGTGAGAAGCAAAATGGTTAGTTAGCCTTACTAAGGTTGTCAGGGAGGGGTGATTGTCATGGAGAATAGGGTATTGCACTGTGGCATGGCTACCAGTAAGGTGGTGCATGGCTGACCAGTATTTAGAGGACTTGACAGGGAAGATGGAGTTGAGGCATGTGCATGTCTGGGGCCAGTCCTGGCGTTTCTTTGCTGTAAGGAGGTTCCAGATGTGTTGCTGTAATTGCCGGTTGTGGATGAGTGTATCCCAGTCGTGGGTGGAGAGGAAGGAGCAGTAGAGCCTGTGGGATTTGCAGAGAAGGAGGACAGCCTGCAGAGGAAGAGTAAGGTGGTGAGGTTGGATGAGTCTGGTAGGGATGTGGGCCTCCAAAACGTCAGTGATAGTCTTCTGAAGGAAGGAAGAGGCATGGGTGATGTTAGTGGGATGGTGAAAGGTGAGAGGGTGGCTTTCATTCTGTGAGGCAATGGATTCCCGGTAGGCATCCCAGTTGGCATGGCAGTAGTTGCGGATGGTTTTTTGGAGGGCAGCTGGGCAGGGGGCCGTAGGGGGCCACAGGCAGTGAAGATGATGATAAGGATGGGGAGGTGGTCGCTACCAATGTGGTTGAGGACATCCATGGCAATATGACCAAGGAGGTTGGGGGAAGCGAGGATAACATCTGGGGTAGAGTTAATTTCAGGACGAGTGTGGTTGAGAGGAACAAGATCATCGAGAAGGGTGGCAAGGAACTGATGTCACTGCCAAAGGGTGGCAGGGTCACAGCTGTGAATGGAACATTGAGATTGTCGACAATCACATAGGTTGAGAAGGTATGGTCAACATGGGAAATGAAGTCATAGGGGAGAGGAGCTGCAGGACAGGTATAGATAGTGGCACAGGTGAGGCTGAGGGTGAGGGAGGGAAAAAAGATGATGAGGAGAAGGTGTTAAGTCAGGTCATTGAGTAGGGGTTGTGGCCCAACAGGGAGATGCTTGAGGTGGCCAATAGTGACCCCACCTCGGGCGAGTGGAAGGGGATTGTCGGTGCGATGAAGGAGATAGGGAGAAGTGGGGACAACATGGTAAGGTTGGAGGAAGGTTTCATTAAGGATGAAGGAGTCAGTGTGGTGCTGGGATAGAGTATGCATGAAGAGGTATTTGTTGGCAGGGAGGGAGTGGTGTTGAGGTAGAGGAGACAATACTTTTGATGCACCAGGCGGTGGGAGGTGGGAAGGAAGTGGGCCAAGGAGATAGGGCCTTAAACGATGGTGTCGAGGCGGGTGAAGGTAAAGTGGGCTTGGTTGTGGGAGTAGATGGTGTAGGTATTTAAATGGAAAACAGAGCGGACGGTGAGGGAAATCTGCTGGATGGTGTCGGGGTGCTGGAAGGGGTGGATGATCCGCAGGACTATGGTTAGAAACCGGGTGATGTCTTCTGCTGCAGGGGGAGGGTGGAGGGAATTGTTGGGGTTGATGGGTGGGTCGATGGGGTGAATGGGGACAGTGAGCTCATGGTTGGTAGGAGGGGTATCGCTTTGCATTTGGAGAAGTAAGTGGGGTGGGGTTAGTTGCAGGTGTTACAGGAAGGGGGAGAGGTGAGGTTAGGACACTGTCTAAGGGAATGGGAGGCTTTACAATGGGGGCTAGTGGTGGAGAGGGGTTCTTGCAGTTTTGGGTTTGGTGGTCATTGTACAGGAGTCAGCACTGGCAATGATAGGATTGAGGAGGGGAATGGAACGGCTCAATGGGGTGGCAGCAGTTGAAAATCAGGGCTCCCTGTGTGAGGAGGTGATTGATGGAGGAGGCAAACTCAGTAAAGATACGCATGAGGTAGGTAGGGCTGGAGGAGTTGTAAATACGGTGGGCCAAGCAGATTTTCAGGGTGGGGCGGGCGTTCAGTTCTGCCAACACCCCCGCCTTCGTGGTTGCAGGGCTGAGATTTGTGATCACGGCAGTGAGGGTTGGCGGACGACGAAGGGGTTGGGGCTGACGAGGAGAGGAAGATGTAAGGAAAGGGTGAGGGATGCATGGGGGCCAAAGGTGATGCATGGAAGATGCCAGAGTAGATCAGTATGGAAAGAGGGAGAGGAGGACTTGATGAGAACAGGGTCTCTGAGAGGGATAAGTTGGGTAATGGGTGCATTGGGGATGAATTTTCGGATTTCAGGGGTGAGGGTGCGGGCATCTATGAATTTTGGATCAGGGTTGGCAAGGACGAAGGTATTCAGGGTGGGAGCTGGGGAGGCGGGGAGAGGGCAGACACACACGCAGCAGATTCGTAATTTATAGCAGCAAGAATACTGGCACATAACAAAACTAAAAACTTTGCAATGAAATTTATTGACTTTTACAGCTGTGGGCCAAGAATCTCTTGGTTTAGGTAATTTATCTTGAATCTCAATCTTGACAGGCATGAAATATGGTACCAACAGTTTAAATGGTTGGAGAATTGCCTAAGGCATCTCATCAGTCATGCAGTTACCTAGTATTTCTCAAATTCCATCCAATATGGCAGCATGTACCATGTTTGCTTATTTCCTTGACCAAAAATACATTTAATTCCAAAGATGAGTCTCAACAGCACAGTCCACCAATGAGAACATAGTTCCCACCAACCACTGAAAATATTCAGCGCAATTCGAATGGAAATTTACTTACTAATATGTCAGTAAATAATTGCAGAAAATAAAGAAATATTCGCCAAATAACTGCTGGGAGTTGTAAAAGACACAAATTGTACATTTCGTCAAACTGTGGAACTTAATGTGTTGCATTGCTTTAGCCCCACAAAGTCATGATTCACCTTGAAATTTAAATTTTCATGTTCGATAATGTTGTAATGTGGGATTCATTGTATCTATGGATACGAAGTCTATGGAAGCATAAACATGGGGCACCAGTGAAGTACTAGTGAGTATTCATACCCCCCACAAAACCAAGATTCACCATGAAATTTTATATTTTGTGCATGTAGGACTAATTTGATTTTGTACACTACTAATCATTAAAGTCACCATCCAGTCTGACAAGCATTGTGGTAAGTGGGATGCACTAAGCCCTTGTAAGGCAAACTGAGGATCTACTTGATTGGGAAGTAGTGGCTCCGGTCTCATAAACTGACATACGGCCGGGAAAGTGATGTGCTGACCACATTCCCCTCCATATCCGCATCAACTGACGTCTGTGGGCTGAGGATGACACGGTGGCTGATCTGTACCGTTGGGCCTTCCAAGGCCTGTTTGGACAGAGTTTAGTATAGTTTTAGTAGTCATTAAAAGACTGGATACAGAGTGATTGCAGCGTAGCATGTGGTTTTTGCTGAAATCTTACTGAAACTTTTGAATTTGAGCTCTCTGTATGGCTTTGTTGGATATTCTAAAATGTTAATGACAAAAAAAAATTGTGACTGATGCCTAACTAATTACAACTGGTGGTAAAATGTGTGTCATTAATGCCAGAAATTACCAGATATTGAGATAAGTAATACCAATCTATTACTTAACACAATTTCAACCACAGTACAACCATGATTTGATCTATTGGTCCATCTTTAAGCATTTTCCATGAAATTAATGTCAGCATTTTACATGGCTACGTACATATTACATAGCTATATAACAAGTCATACATTTTTAAAGTGTTCAAGGAATATATATGGCTTATACTGGACATATTCAGTAATATAAGTGTGTTATGCAGAATGACAAAAGGAGAAACAGTGTGTGTAACACAATACACATGCTGAGAAAAAAATTTTAACAGATGAAGGGGTCAGAAAGAGATAGTCATAAGTCTTATTTTGTCAAAACTGAGATATTCACACTATCACATTCTTAACAATGCCCTCCTCATTTTTGACTGAAGAAGTTCTGTCTTTCTCCGACAGGTATCAGGTGATGACATAGTGTAGTTCTATACTCTGCCACCTGGTGTCATTTTCAGAAGATACATAGTCACAAGCCATGTCAAAATGACTGAATGCTCACGTACATCTGAAGGTGCTTCACAAATTCTAGGCACATATGGGAGTGACAGTAGTGTAAATGAGGATTCTGATCCTTTTGCCAGTGATGGTGATGAGTCTTGGTGTCCATCAAGCAACAGTACTAGTTCAGAAGATGTTTTGGTAAGTATATAAAAATATTTTTTACTGTTGATCATTGTTCAGTGGCTTGTGACTTTATTTGTCGTAACATTGCTCTCACTGTTGACTGTCACCTTTTTTGTGTTAATAAGACACCTTTAGTGCCTAATTTTAATGACTGCTGATTGCATTAATAATATAGTTTTCATGGCTACAAACTTTTAAGAATATTTTTATTATAAGTGTCACTTTAGCGGCATCTAATGATTTGTGTGGCTTGTGACCATATCTTATGGAAGTTCTGTGACTATTTTTCTATTCATATTACAGCTTGAAATAAGTAGAGGAAATGAGGTATCACCCCAGAAACCAAGCTCTTCAAGAAAAAGAAAGTGTAATTATTGATCAGTGGAAAAAAATTAAGGCCAAACGCCAACATAACATGGGTCAGCAGTATCTGTCTTCTATAACCAACGAGACTGTTGAGGCAGCACCTTTGGGAAGTCCCTGTAGTTGTTCACATAAGTGCTATAAGAAACTAATTGGAGAAAAAGAAAATATTTTCCACTCATTTTGCAATGTAGGAAACTTTAATGCCCAGAATACTTACCTAATGTGTTCTATGAAAATGTTACCAAAAAAGCGAAGGTTCATTTCACTTTTTTTTAAACACGAATGGACCAACTGTCACAAATTTACTTTACCTTGTTCTGCTTCACATTTCTTTCTATCAGAGCTATCCAAAAAAGACTAAAAAGCAAATTTCATCTAGAGCTGTGACATTTTCATAGACTGTGAAAGTAAATGGAGTGGAAGTCATGATATGTGAGTGAGCTTTCCTCAGGGTTCATGGTTTAGAGAACCACACAAGAGGAGTGAGGGATTTCCAACAGCAAATTGAGTTGGGTTGCACAGTTCCAAAAGAAGATGGAAGAGGTTTGTATATTACATTTTACTATAAAGTATCCATTTTAACCAAATAAACTAATGTTGAGGTATAATAACAACACAAAATAATATATCACCTCATGTGCTCTTTTCTTTCAGGCAAACATGGCAATCAGCTTCACTGAGGCTTTTTGCAGATGATGCTGTGGTGTATCGAGAGGTTGTAACAATGGAAAATTGTACTGAAACGCAGGAGGATCTGCAGCAAATTGACGCATGGTGCAGGGAATGGCAATTGAATCTCAATGTAGACAAGTGTAATGTGCTGCGAATACATAGAAAGATAGATCCCTTATCATTTAGCTACAAAATAGCAGGTCAGCAACTGGAAGCAGTTAATTCCATAAATTATCTGGGAGTACGCATTAGGAGTGATTAAAAATGGAGTGATCATATAAAGTTGATCGTCGGTAAAGCAGATACCAGACTGAGATTCATTGGAAGAATCCTAAGGAAATGCAATCCAAAAACAAAGGAAGTAGGTTACAGTACGCTTGTTCGCCCACTGCTTGAATACTGCTCAGCAGTGTGGGATCCGTACCAGATAGGGTTGACAGAAGAGATAGAGAACATCCAACAGAGAGCAGTGCGCTTCGTTACAGGATCATTTAGTAATCGCAAAAGCGTTACGGAGATAATAGATAAACTCCAGTGGAAGACTCTGCAGGAGAGACACTCAGTAGCTCGGTATGGGCTTTTGTTAAAGTTTCGAGAACATACCTTCGCCGAGGAGTCAAGCAGTATATTGCTCCCTCCTACATATATCTTACAAAGAGACCATGAGGATAAAATCAGAGAGATTAGAGCCCACACAGAGGCATACTGACAATCCTTCTTTCCACGAACAATACGAGACTGGAACAGATGGGAGAACCGATAGAGGTACTCAAGGTACCCTCCGCCACACACCGTCAGGTGGCTTGCGGAGTATCGATGTAATCACCCACATAAATTTCAAGAGGAAGCCATGCAAGGGGTCAGAGACTTCCTCAGTGCTATAACAAATAACAGTCACTATAGCAGGCAGCAGAGCCCCAAAAAAGTATATTTTGGATGTGATCTCACTATTGCATCTTTATTTCGGGACAAATACTCTCAATACTGAAAGGAAAAGGGTGTCTCTACTGTCTCACAAAACAAATTCAGGGCAATTTTTGTCTGAATTTAACATAGGCTTCAAACTGCTGAAAAGCAACACATGTTCAACATGTGATGCCTTTCTAATAGCAATGAGTAACCCAGAATTATGTACAGAAGAAATTACACAAAGGAAAAAACAACATGAGTTGCATCTACGAAAGACTGATAGCAGGCAAAATATGATCATGTCTATAACTTCTCTGGCTAAAGTGAATGTAAAAGAGAAACATGTAATAGCAATGGACACGTAACAAATGTTTCCCATGCCAAAACTAACAGATGGCCCAGCATTCTACAAGAGAAAAATATGGATGTATAACTACAGTATGCATGATTGTGGGTCAAATAAGGGATACATGTTTCTGTGGAGTGAGAAGGAGGGAGGAAGGGGTTCAGATGAAGTTGGGAGCTGTTTATTAAAACACTTGGAGATAACTAACGCTCAAGCCAAAAATCTCCACATTAATCACAGATAACTGTAAGGTCCTGAAGAGAACTGGTCTCTTATTGCCCTGGAAAGAACTCTCGTTGTCATCAAAAGATTTGAAACTGTGCAGAATTATTTTCCCATAGTAGGTCATACTAGACATCCTTGTGATCGTGATTTTGGTCGCGTTGAAATTTGTGTGAAAAACAGATGTCCAATAGTATACATGCCAGATGAATGGGCAGAAGTAGTGAAATCTGCTAGGCCAAAAAATTTCATTGTGACAAAAATGCACAGACAAGACTTCAGAAGCTTCGGCGATCTGAAGTCATTAATCTTGATACCCACTCTATTCAGATCGGGAGAACCCATTCATTTTAGTGAAGTGACTCAAGTTTGAGTATAAAGATCCCTTCACGCTAAGTGTGAAGCTATGCTACTCAGATATAGGAACCTTCATGTCAGTGGATCTACGTAGCAAGAGGAAAGGAAGACCTGCTGAACCAGATCCATTTCACATGCCAATGAAATACAGAAAGCCACTTCAAATTAATCAGAAAAATATTGATGACATACTGTCTCTTATGGCAAACATACTTGCAACTTATGAAAGCTTTTTCCGATCATGTGCCTGGAATGATGTGAATGATGATGACGTAGAAGAACTTCCTTGATATCACATTTACAGTGTATAATAAAGTATTAGACTGACCTATCTGTTACATATGTGTGTATGTGAAAGTGCAAAAATTGTTGAAAATTACTAGTTGTTATAAAATTTTCAAAGTAAAACCTTTGAAACGTATTTTGTGTTCCAAACTATTTTCAGGGATACACAGTCATAAGCTATTTTCGACCACATCATAATTAAAATAACTCTCAAATTAATGTTACATGACAGAAAGAAGATGCTTTATTTTACACAAGGTTTGCAATGTATTAAAGTACAATTAAAAGCAAGAAGGATGTGTGTATTTTGTCTTCAACATTTTTATACTTCCATGAAACTTTAAAGTCACTGTATCTCCAAACTAGTTGAATGTGGCTTATGAGCATATCTATCCATGCCCTTCTAATATAAACAAGATATGCTTCATACATACATTGTAATAATTAACTATAAGTGGACTACCCAAATTAAACACAGTAGTATAATACAATAACATTTTCAGAACAGCTCAAGTAATTTAGTGGTGATATCATACAGCAGCTTTAGTAAATTAGATTATTTTTATTACATACTTTAAAATCTTTTATCATATTGAAGGCATTTTGTTCAAGCCACCTCTTTGTAATATTTCTGGTGGCATTCAGTGGTAAATTGTTTGCTGTAGGTAGAAACATAAAATAGATGTATCCCCCTGGACGTCTAACTGTTCTGGGTGTTTTTATGTGCTGTAACCTGGATGTTAATTATCTGTCTGACTTTTTACATGTCTCATGGTTATGTATAGACTCTTTCAATTTATGGATGTCTTGGTTTTCATTGACATGCACCAAGTAGCTGAGAATAAACAGTATTGCAACTGCCAATCTTTTGAGCTTTTTAAAGTATTGTCTGCATGATACATGGTTTCTTACTCCAGAAAAGCACATAATGGATTATATCTGATTAATAAAAACTGTTTGTGCTCCAGATTAGTTGCCCCATAACAGTATTGCTTATGTGAAGTGGCTATGAAAAGAGGCGCCCAAGTCCTAAGTTTAGTTATCAGATAGGGTACTTGAGCTTAACTTTACATACATCTTTAGTGTGAGTTCCCCAAGTTAATTTTGGATCAAGATGAATGCCAAGAAGCTTAACTGAGGCAATGCAGTAGTTATTGTAACATAAACTGAAAAAAAACAGACAATTTTAGAATAGTTAATTTGTAATCCATTTGCTCTGAACCATATACTGTATACTGTGAGTTGTTCTGCACTTTTCTTCTTGAGTGTGTCCAAGACACAATCAACTGTAACAAAGGTGGTCATGTCTGCATATAGTATGGAGTTATCTTATTGGACAAATCACTTATATGCATTATGAAATGCAAGGGTTCAAGCACAGAAACTTGTGAGACATTTCTTGTTACCCTCAGAGTGTCCTATTTGCTTTTGTTAAAATTTAAAATCCGTCTTCTATCACTCAGATGAGATATAAGCGGGGATTATAAAACCATATGAGTAGAGCTTTTTAATAGAATTCTGTGACTGACAGAGTCAAAAGCTTTACTCTGGTCTGTAAGTGTGGTATTGACAGAAGGTTTGGATTCAGATGCAGGTAAAGTGAAAGAAGTAATATTTTCCCTGTTTTCACAGTTAATGACAACAGCCTTGCCGCAGTGGATACACCGGTGCCTGTGAGATCACCGAAGTTAAGCACTGTCGGGTGTGGCCGGCACTTGGATGGGTGACCATCCAGCCGCCATGCCCTGTTGCCATTTTTCGGAGTGCACTCAGCCTCGTGATGCCAATTGAGGAGCTACTCGACAGAATAGTAGCGGCTCCAGTCAAAGGAAACCACCATAAAGACCAGGAGAGCCGTGTGCTGACCACACGTCCCTATCCGCATCCTCAACTGGGTATGACACGGCAGTCGGATGGTCCCGATGGGCCACTTGTGGCCTGAAGACGGAGTGCTGCCTTTCACAGTTAATAAGCCAGGTCAGCATCCATATTGAGAAACACTAAGAATGTCATTGGCAGACAGAGGCTTATGGATTTGGAGTTGTATGCAGTGTTCTACTACTTGTAACAGAACGGGTAATAGAGTAATTGCTTGATAATTACTTGGACATGAATTTTCTAATTTTTTAAGTAGTGATGTGATCACTGCAATTTTTAAACATGCTGGGAAACAGCCACAAGTAAATATCCAATTTACATGTAAACATATGGGTATACTATTATGTCTCCTACTATTTAATTACAAAGTTAGATAAACTGTAAATTTCTTCAGCTTTTGAGCTGTTTAATTTTGCAGTTGATTTCATGATATCAATTAAATGAACCTCTTTCGATTCAAATGTAGAAGAAATGTGTTCAGAATGTTGTAGGTAAGAGATAGCACCTTTAGATCCCATTTATATTTCTAGCTTTACAACATTCAAAGCAGCTTTACACTTGCTGTGGGACTTACTAATGTAATTATCATTTGCTCTACACTTGTGTAACCTGAATTCTGATTTGCATTTACTCTTTAACTCAATGTAACTAGCTTTGTCTGTATCATATTTTTTATATGTATCATAGCAAATCATAACTAGTGTTCTAAGCCTCTGCAGAGTGGGTGTCAACCACTCAGATGTAGAACCATGTTGTGAGGGTGTTGCCATATTTCTTTTCACATCTTTGTGCAATCGGTCTTAAAAATATCTGAGTACATCGATAAATATTGTAAATGCATCCTCAATGTTCTCACTTCCAAGCAGGATGTAATACCATCTAATCATCTGCAATTTTATCCTGTAGTTGTCAGTATTATGTTCATACAGTAGCCTAATATGCCTTGATTTGATGCTGTCAGATATAAGTTTATTAATTTTTAATTTTGACCAAATACCCTCACTGTCTGAAAGAATGTAAGTAATAAGCAACCCTAACTCATACAGATCTTTTCAACATTGGTAATGACATCAAGAAAGGAAAACTGCCTTGTTGAACTGTCTGTAATGCAGTATAGATCATGTGATCCGAACATACGCTGTAGATAATGCTGTTTTGGTATCTTTAGCCTTATATCAGTGTTTATATCTCCAAAGATCAATACTCTGTATATGCCTAGTTTTTCAAAGTGTAAGATCATTTTTCCTAAGAATTTTGTAATAATTCACTGTCACAATATTCATACTATTATGAGTTTTACTGTTGGAAGCAGCATTGCAGCTGCTTCATGCACATTTTCTTTACAGTAATCAGCAATGTTAAAGACACTGTCTTGCAGATCTAGGTCACTACTAAGACATAATGAAGCTTCACCATGCTATTGTGTTTTCTACAGTAGCGTATGACTAAATCAAAGCCAGGTGATACTAACAAACGCAACTGACCTCCACTTAACCAGTGTTCATTAACACTTAATATGATGTTTTTGTTCTTTCCTTAAAGAAGTGATGCCAAGGAAGAGGCAGAAGAAGGAGAAAAAGAGGAAAGAGCATATTAAAAAAAGGAGAAATGATGTCATATGGCTGTATTAGGTATGAAACAAACAAAATAAAAAATTTGTAGCCTACATATCAGCAATACCTACTTTACTTTAGATCCCATATCCTGTGTGTAATTTTCAACCTAAAAAAGTAATTGGTCCTCCTAGTAGTTGCTGTTGTGCAGTAGGCTTTGGTGTAATATCAAAAGTGTCATGCTCTTATTAGGCAGAACACCAATGGAAAATGTACAAAAACCTATGATATCTCTCTCATTATAACTCTCAAGTCCTCCCAAAGGTGTCTCTCCTCCTCGTAGTATGGCAATAGTCAACCATGAATTACCACTAACTACCGCTGTAGTAGTGCAAGAAAAATTGATCCTGCAACCTACAAAAGTAATTGGTCCTCCTAGTAGTTGCTGTTGTGCAGTAGGCTTTGGTGTAATATCAAAAGTGTCTACATTCTTGTAAACTGGTAGTCGATTCCTCCTTGAATATCTTCTGCGACATTAAGGCATGGCTGTGTGTATGGTGCGGCTGCCATGAGTCGAATGAGCATGCTGTTGCCTCACGAGCAAGACTGGGCCCCCAGCGGATGTAGCCCCTGATAAGCGCGCGCCTGACGGCGCGCGCATGAGCAACTGTCACCGCTTATCAGGGGCCACATCCGCTGGGGGCCCAGTATCACTCGTGAGGCAACAGCATGCTCATTCGACTCGAGGCAGCCGCACCATACACACAGCCATGCCTTAATGTCGCAGAAGATATTCAAAGGAGGAATCGACTACCAGTTTACAAGAATGTAGAGACTTTTGATATTACACCAAAGCCTACTGCACAACAGCAACTACTAGGAGGACCAATTACTTTTGTAGGTTGCAAGATTAATTTTTCTTGCACTACTACAGAGGTAGTTAGTGGTAAAGTTCCTTTTGTTAACACACACAAAATTAACACATTCAACTGTCACCTGCTTGTCTCCTTTGTCCATTGTGGCTGTATTAAGAACAATGTCTCAACAGAAGCACTACGGGCTGGCACTTCAAAAGAAAAAAATGTGAAATTTCAATTAATTCACCAAACTGTTCTTCACTACTACATGACTCAATGTACTTCTACTGTTTCTTCCAGTTTGGTTCAGATTTTCCATTAAAAGTGGCCACAATTTCTTTTTTAAATTTGAAAACTGATCAAAACACTTTTCATCATAAATTTTAATATTTTTATCAATCAAGGATTTGATAGATTCTTCCACATAAGTTCATGATGATGTAATTCAATAACTGAAGTAAAAAGCATTTAAATTGTTGATGAGATGCAATGAAAGCCAAAATCAAAAGATCATAATTCCTAAATTTAAATGTGAACATTTTAAGTTAGGCTTTACAGTAACTGTTATCGATGTTAAATGAAACAACAAGTTTGCTGTTACCAGTTACCATTTTATTTATCTCCACAATACAAAAAATGTAAAAATGTACATGGACATCACATTAAATGCTGAAAATGAGGACACATGTGCCTAAATGCAGATGATGCTGACATGCAACACATTTATAAAGATTTGATGTTGCACTGTGGGCAACAATGGAGTTACTTATGCAGTTTTGTGTTTCCTTGCTAAAGTTTTGGGGTTTTTCAATAGCAGTAGCTATCATTTGTTCACCCAGTTCTTGCATTTTACTCTTGTGTATTCCTCTTGCTGTTTTATAACTCTGATCAGTAATAGAATCACTAGTCTTGGCTGTGGTGAGCAAAACAAGAAGTGTCTGGAAGGGATAAATGTTGAGGAATGTAAGAGTTTAGGTTAGTGAATTTTGCTGCTTAGGCCCAACCCTGTTCTCTAGTTGTAACTAAGTGAAGGCAGCAGTCATTAATTATACGTCACGAAGCATGATCAGTAAGCCTATAACCACTGTTCCACAGTCTGTGCATTTCTACTTCAGTTAACTTAGTGTGTGCTATATCAAGTTTTCTTAGAACAGCCTGAATCTTCTGAAGTGTGTAAATTACTGTTGCTTATGGATTAGACCCTCATTCATCTAGTTTGAGGTTTGATGTAAGAAAAATGTTTCTGAGTTGCCTTCTTGTAGCCTCTGATCCTGTTTCTGCTTTTGCCATACAAAACAGATAACATCATCTTACAATATATGTGTGTATGTGTAAATCTCATATAGAACCTACATGCTACAAAAATATCTATAGCTCAATCACTTGAGACAAGATTTTTTTTGTGTACCATTTTCACCACAAATTAGTTACCCACAGATGAGTAATTGCCTGTCTTCAGTTTTTGTTTTTGTTGTCAGGTTCATGTAATTTGTAATTGGTTGCACATTTAGGTAACCAACTAAGAACTAACAACTATCATATGTGCATGGAAGAATAAGGATTTGTTGACGGCAAGTGTGGGTAGAGGAGAGACAGGGGTGATGATTGCTTTCAAATGCTTGAGGTCACTTTGTCCACCCATAAAAATGGGCACAAATAGGCCTCCTGATACTTTCGATCAGACAGTACGTGTAAGAAGAATGATATATATGTGTAAAGGTGGCTCCTGGGGTATTTGGAAGGCTGGAATAATTTTTTTATATGATTATGGTGGAAGGTTCCACATAACATTGTATGTAAGTTTACTATGAGGGGGATTCTGACAATGAAAGATACTTCCACCAATATAGTAAAGAATAAACTGTTTTAACATGGGATAGTCTAAATAAATTGAAATGGACTGAATGAATTTATGTGAATTCTCCAATTAAAGTAACAGAAAATTGTGACTGTTGAGCAGAAATCTGAAATCACTAGTGCACTGTGTTCAGCATAGAATTACATGTATTGCCAGAGAACTGCAAAATATAAGACCAAATCATCCAATGAAATTTTCTTTTTTCTCAACTTTCAACCAGCCACATTTTCCTGGGTTGTTCTTACAGCCTTCTCCTCATTAACAGAGCAAGGTTTATGACAGAGATCATGTTACATGTTTTATAATTTGAGTGATAATGTATTTGGAAATGGGAAGCGGGAATAAGCCATCAATAAACCCTTTGTGAAACCAGTTCCTGTGTGTTCTTAGCTGATATGGGATCCTTACCATGCTGATTTAATGGGACAGAGAGAAAATATTCATAGAAGAGATGCACCATTTGTTATGAGTTTGCTTCATCACTACATGACTATCACAAAAGCCCATGGTAGACTACAATGGTAACATTAGAAGAAAGAAGTGAACATAATGAGCATTTCTCACAAAATGCCAAGAACCTACATATCAAGAAGAATGAAGAAACTTGTTACATCTGCCAATGTACAAGTAATATAATGAACACAATCAGAAAATTAGAGGGAACAAGGCTCCTAAGGTTGAAGTTGGGTAAGAAACATTGTTCTTCTAATGTTCTTGCTGTTGAAAGCCCTAAATAGAGGCACACTTGCAAAATTATTCTTGTTTAGCTCTGATTTGACTTAATTCAAGGGTTTATGTATGGCTTCTCTGTAAAGACTTCTAACAATGTCAAATTGAGAAGCAGTTTATTTATACCCAGAAAAATAAATTGAAAAAGTTTACATAAAAATATGAGTTGTTCAGTAAATTAAACAGGCAGTTTCCCTCTTGTCAGTTTATGTGTACAATGACATACAGTTTCCTGTAAGGTATGAAGATAGGCACATGAAATAGCAATATATTTCCAGTCAGAGACAATATCTGAAATTATATATACTATAATTCAAATAAAAGAAACTTTGGAATTGTTGATTGACAAAGTGCAGTGGCTGGGTGGCAGGGGAGGGGTCCAGCTTCTCAGCTGCAACCAGTCAGTCTTGTACCTAAAGAAAGGCAACATATTAAGCATGCCATGTTTAAGAGCTGCAATTGACTTCACATTATCCCAACCACTCTGTGTACAGGAACTTCAATTTCAAACTTATAACAATCAAATATAACTCTTCTGACAGTTTACAATCTCAGCAAGAACACATTGATTAAATTTTAATCATACAGTGCAACTAAAAATAAGACTGAGACTAAGAACTAGAAAGTCATTCTCTGCAATGAGATTCTTCTCAGTACTAAATCATGGCACCTAGGGTAAGTAATGCATTGTTTTAATTTATTCCTTACAACAGCATAACAGTACAACATAATACAACAGGGGTTGATTGCTTAAAGAAAATATCTTTAACGAATAAAATGTTATCCCAATAATAAATGGCTTGTCTGCTTGTGACAAAAAATGAGAGTAATTAAACAACATCAACAAGTACATTATGTGAAAGAAATGGGAGCAATTCATGATTGTGATCATCATTGTCGTTGTCATTAACATAATAGCAACTCTCCACAGACTTATGACACTTCTAACAGCACCTTCAACATAAAGTAAATCAAAATTTGGAAATAGTAATATGCACAACAGTAACATCAGAGGAAGAGATCACTACTGCCACTTCATATTCTCTGCACTACAGAGCAGTTTTCACTGATATAATTACGTGCCATTGCATCTTCACTGATTTTACCTAATTGAATCTGTTTCTTCACAAATAATTGAGCTGAGAGATTATCATCATTTATCACAAGAAGAATAGCTCACTTCAAAGAATGTGCAGTAGAGCCAGATACTTTTGACCATTCACCCAATGCAAAATTATCTGTCTGTCACAATGCAAAGTTAAACTGAAACCATTGGTTCTTGTTACACCTCTTGTGTAAGAGTGTTATTTGAAATTTACACATGTATCACAGAAAAGGTAAATGTTCACTTGTGCTACACTTTGAGTGTTTTATTTTTATTTTATATCCCAAACATGCTTTAACTGACTATAAGAATAGTGTGGCTGATTTCTAAACAAAATTACTGGTTTAGCCCTTCTTTGGATAATAAAATAAATGCTGTGGTTCACTTCCTTCCTCACTGCGGTGGTGTTGGTGGGAGTGAACCCCAAATTCTGTTTTATGATGTAATGATTTGCCAAACCAAAACTTTGATTTAGAAGTCTGTGTGATTGTGCCTATTGTTCTTAGAACTGTTACGGCTTCCATGCATGCTGTGTGGTTCTTTAGAGGACATAGGAGCGAGGAACAGATGCTGTTCATGAACAGAGAAGTCAGATATTAATTTATTCTACCTCAAATATCAAACAGCAAAAATAATATATAACTTTGTTGCTCTATTTGCAGCATCAGTTGCTAACAGTAGCTTTCAGTGTTGAAACATGTATGGATATCACAGATATATAAACCAGTCAGTCTTCAATACCATAAGTATTCATCAGATCATGATCCCAGGCCACTATGAAAGTCTGTAAATGTTATTCAACTGGCAAACACAAAAAGTGCTTAGTGCATGAATGTTACAACTTACAGGGTGATAATTATTGAACTATATGAAATAAAATCACCATAACTTCTCAATGGTTTGTGTTAGGACATTTAAGCTTCACCATTGGCTATGGGGTATGATGGGAGATAGTCTCTGCATGCGTGGCTGTTTAGCAATGAAGTCCACTTTAATGTAAATGGGTTCACCGGTAAGCAAAATTGGCACTTTTGGGGGACTGTGTGGTGTTGAACATCCAGTCACAGAATAATCAGTGTGATATTCCTTTTGGGGCGGTGACTACCAAATGGTATGTGAAGGTTTTGGAAAATGATTTCATCCGCATTAACCCAAGTGACCCTGATTTCGACAAGATGTGGTCCATGCAAGACAGAGCTTGACACCAAAATGCAGGAGAGTATTTGATCTCCTGCAGGAGCACTTTGGGGATCACATTCTGGCTCTGGGGTACCCAGAGGCCACTGGCATGGGCCTTGATAGACCACCATATTCTATGGATCCAAACACATTCTACTCGATTTTTATCAGGCTAAATTAAACACAAGGTGTACAGCAATAACCCCAAAACCATTGCTGAGCTGAAAACAGCCATTGAGGAGGTCATTAACAGCATCGATGTTCCGACACTTCAATGGGTCATGCAGAATTTCGCTATTTGTCTGCACCACATCATTGCCAATTATGGCAGACATATCGGACATATCATAACATAACTCTGAATATCTTCAGTAATGTTTACATGTTGAATTGCAACTAATGTATTTTTTTCCTATAGCTATGTAATTGTCACCCTGTAGGTACACCCACTGCTGGAGATCTAGAGAGGGGATGCTAGGTCAATATACCAGACAGTTATTTGCAACTGGTTAGCTGTATGATCCTATGTTGAAACTAATATATAGCTACTGAGTAACAGCTATATTTAAAACTGTAACTTCACTGTATGTCCCAGTATTGACTGAAATTGCATCCTTTCCAGAAATGTGTCACTATTGAGGCTCAGGCAGTAAGCCACTGGGCACCACATAAAAATTCTTAGACTAACAACCCTGAATTTTAATAAAACTGAATTATTTGTGTCATGAATATTGTTAGCAATTAATGTGGGATGAATGCTTTTTAGGAATTTCCAACTGAGAGGCCATTATTGTCACTACCATTCACTCTCTAATATTTCATGCATTACTTGCTGAATCCATGTGTATACGCTGTCCTTAGCAACTTCCCATAAATTAAGAATATAACTTTGCATTCTTTTTAATCTCTATGTCTTTTCTACCTAACAGAAGCAGCTCTTAGAAACATTCTTGTGAATATTCCCTCTTACTTCTTTTCAGATTAAACTGTCTGATACTGATGCTGCAATTGAACAAGAAATCATTGCTTTATCCAAATGATTGAAATGGAGAGAACCCATACACAAGTTGTGGTTATCGCACTAAATGGATGCAGACTGCTCAATAACATCTTTGTCTGTATCAAAAACTCTTGAAAGGTGCCATCAATTTGGAAATTGGTGCATTCAGATTTTTTCCTGATCCACTTTTCAAGGGAACACCTGCACTCACATGCATAAAGATTCCAGAGGAGGGTTGGTGGCTGCCAGTGGTGGGGGTCGAGTACCACAATTTAATTACATTTTCTACCAAACATTCTGTTATCAGTCTATAGAAAACTCAGAAAACTGAATAAGTAATTTTCCCTGCAGACTCTTCTACTTCAGTGACTTCAGAATTATGTTTACCTGCATATGACAAAGTGAAACAATCACTAGGATACAGGAGCTCTTGTTTTTGTAGAAGGTAATAAAACTGTAGATGAGTGACTTACTTGAAAACAACTCAGATAGTTTGTTTAAAATATGAACTATAAAGCATAGACCATTAGATAATCTGCATTATGTAATATCTGAAAGTAGCATTAATCTTGTCAGTAACATTTATGCAGATTTACTGACCCATATGTTAATATTATTGATTGTCGCACCTGATCTATTGAGGAACATCTCTAACCAGGTGGCTGCTGATATTCTAACTTCAATCTCTGTCAGGAATACATTCTCTGCAAATAGTTGAAACATGTGAATTGAATGACAGAAAGAATTCAATTCACCATCACAAATTTTATAAATGATGCTTTCTGTATGTCATTGATCCACCAATTTTAGGTTACAGTGGAATGTATCAGAATCATCATCATGTAGTTGGGCCTCAAAATCTTGTAATGATTAGTGTAACACAAATGCAACAAAGTTGTTGTGCTTGTCACACATTATTGAGTTTTCAGTGTCCAGATAGTCCTTTAACTTGCTGTTGTTTTACCCTTGACAATAAACACTTTTCCAAAGATGTTGATCAGTATCTGGCTTTATTCATTAGATGTGGTAGTGGGCTACTGAACCAGCTATGAAATATCTCTAATTACATGTGGTCTGTATAGCCCAAACTTCAAATTTTAAGTGATTAGATTGAGTGCAGTTATCATTCCAATAGATATATAGTAAGGAGATCCTCCATGATGTAGAATGTGTCATGAGGAGATAAAACACTATGACCACCAGTTTAAGAGTGTGTTTATCCATCTGCGAAATGTGATACAGAACTCAATATGTGCAGCATGGATTCTACAAGTCGTTGTTAGGTTGCCAGAGGTATGTTGTCTCAGATGTCTATGCACACATAACAACAGTTGCTGTAAATTGTGAACAGGTGGTTCAATGGTTCAAGGGTGTGGAACTGGCACCTAGTAGCCTCCCAGATGGGTTCCATTGGGTTCAGATCCAGTGAACGAGATGGTCAAAATCGACAGTGATCTTGCTGCACAATGCCATTATTAGGGAAGACATTAAGAATGAAAGAGGTGCAAGTGATCTGCAGTCATGTTCACATAGTCCACAGCTGGCAGGGCACCTTGAATAACTACCACAAATCTTATGGAAGCCCAGGTGAATGTCTCCCATATTGAATTACAGCCCCAACAGCCAGGGTTTGGGGCATTGCACACATTTAGAGCAGCCATTCACCTGGCTGACAACACATCTGCATATTACCACTGACCTGGTGTAACAATATGATTCATCCACAATGTGACACCTTTCCATTGATCCACAGTCTAATCTCTGTGATTCCATGCTCACTGCATTTGTAACTGGCTATGTCACTGGGTCAATGTGGAAACATGTAGGGCTCAACTATTGTGGAACCCCGTGTTCAAGAACGTACACTGAATGGTGTTCTACGGAAAACTTGTGCCTGGACCAGCATCGTATTCTGTTTTCAGATGTGTCACATATCTGCTTTACAGAGCAGGCATGCTTCTGACCTCCACATTCTATAATTAGGTGTGACTACCCTATACCTTGTCACCTACTTGTGATTACATCCACCTTCAATCACTTTCCATGGATAGAACATGACCATAGTATGTAAATGGCCAACAATCATCATCATTTCCAAGGTTCACTTTTCAAAGCTCTAGACCATAAGATTGTGCACTCCATGAAAGACACTTACATCATTGAATTTCTCCATTTATAGCTCACATCATCATTATAAAGAATCCCAATTCATCTCTACTCTCTTTATATACTTCCCTTTAATGTGTCATGTAACCACAATGGTATCAGGTGGCATTCAGTTAGACATATGAAGTGGTAATAATGTTTTGCGAAAACAGTGCATATTACCAACATTAGCAGATTTTCAGATTTGTAGCTTTAGTTGAAATCAATTCTAATTTCTTTTTTAACATCTTCTCCAAGCTAGGGGAATAGTAAAAAATCCAGTATTAGACACTTTCTCTCTGGGTATTGCATTAGTAGTACTTAGACCACAAAAATTATTTTTGTGCCATGTAAAGCAGTCATAGAGGTGTAACCTTTGATTTTTTTTTGCTACATATGGTCTCTCCACCACCCCTGTGTGCAGATCTGAAATGTAACTGTTTACAGTTTGGCTTTGGGCAAGGTTTACAGAGGTGGGCAAGCAGATGGAATTATCAGAGGGCAGGAACGAAGTTGTTGTAGGGCTATAGCTTATAGTTTTCCTGTGTTCAAAAGCCAGATTTTCTGTATAACTTGACTACTGGGACAATGCAAGGTGATGCTATTGTTATTAGTGTGTGATTTGGAGTCTAAGGTTGAATCCTAAGATACAATTTCTAACTTACATTTTCTATGTTTTCTTGTTAACAGTAGCAGAGGAATACTAAAATGGGTTTTTCAAATGGGAATATTTAATGCTCTTTCCCCAAAATGCCCAGTTATCTGTAATAGTTTAAACCATCCATCTAGAAGACTGGGACACATGTGCAAAACTTCTTAGCACACAGTTTTCAGTAACATCTCCAAAATGTTTAAATAGCTGGGATGACTTACAGAAAGCCCTCAGCTTCAGTGGCAGTCACCTCTATGTTAGTGGAATTCAGCTAAATTAGATGATGTGTAGTCTGTGTAATGTACATCACTAATATAATTTTCTGGGGTAACTCATCACTTAGAAAGAAAATACTGATTGCATTAAAGCAAACAATAAGAATAATACTTGGTGTTCATCTGTGGTCATCATGTAGGTCCCTCTTCAAGGCATTAGGCATTTGAAATGCACCATCACACTACACATATTCCCTAATGAAATTTGTTAAATAATACATCATAAGTTCAGGAGAACAGTGATATCTACATCTACAATACTAGAAAAAAAGTGATTTTTATTGTTCATTATTAAACCAGGGAGTGGCTCTGAAAGGAGTTCAATATGTTGAGATAAATTTTTTTGATCATTTGCTCAATAGCATAAAACATCTGATAGCTATCAAAGTAAGTTTTAAATCTAACAAAGTCATTTCTCCTTGACAACTCCAATCTCAGGGATGAATTTTTATTCAAAAATTTGTAACCTGTTGGGGGACAAAACTAACTGTTAAGCATACTCGTAGGACTAAATAATATTATAATCTTAAGTTTTAACACTAGTCATGTGTAGATATTCGACAAACTGACCAATTGCCCATCATTTGGATAAAAGAATCATTCAAATTATTTATAGAACATGTAACTAACTAACTAATCCATTGGGTAATTGTGACACAAAATGAAAAGGTTGAGTTTGAAACGATTTATTCAGTAAATGTTGATAACATGCTGCATTAATACCTGTAGTTCACTCCAATATACCTTAAATGAGTTTTATTTCCATTTTTACATATTTGATCTTAAAAGTTTTGTAAAATTGTCTGCTAAAGACAATGAAAGATGTAGAAAACTAAAACTGAGTGAAGCAAAGAGCACTTACAGTGAAGAAACGCTGAAACAAAAGAAATTAACGTAAAATTAATGGCAGGTGGGTGGCGAGAACCAAGGACAAATATTAGTGCTAGTTCCCACTTGCGGAGTTCTGAGAAACTGGTGTCTGGGGGAAGAATCTGGATGGCGTGTGTTGTGAAACAGGTGCTGAGATCATGAACGTCATGTTGTAGAGCATGCTCGGCAACTGGATATTGTGAGTTGCCAGTATACACCCTCTGCCTATGCCCATTGATTGTAATTGATAATTTGGTGATAGTCATGCTGATTTAAAAGGGTGAACAGTGTTTACATAGTAGGTGGTATATGACATGTCATTTTGCAGGTAGCTCTCCCATTGCTACTGTATGTTTTGCCAGTTACAGGGCTATTATAGGTGGTGGTAGGAGCGTGCATAGGGCAAGTCCTGCAGTGGGGACGGTCACGGGGTAAGAGCCATAGGGAAGGGAGATTGGTGCAGAAGAAGCATAGGGTCTGACAAGAATATTGCAGAGATTGGGAGGGTGATGGAAAACTATTCTAGGTTTGGTGTGCAGAATTTCAGACAGAATGGATCTCATTTCAGGGGATGATTTTAGGAAGTCATGGCCCTGTCAAAGTAGCTGATTAACACATTCCAGACCAGGATAATACTGAGTCACCATTGGTGTCTTCTGAAGTTGTTTTGTGGAGGGATCAGCAGTACCAGGACTGGATGTGATAGCCCAGGAACTCTGTTAGCTATACTGATGGGGTAATTACATGCAGGTGAGAATAGTGGTGTATTGCTGTAAGGAGTCTGCATTTGAACAAACATGTATGCCTTGGAGGCTTTATGGGAGTGAATGTTTGACATGGAAAGGGCAGCAACTATCAGAATGTAAGTACTGTTGCTTGTTGGTAGGTTTAATGTGGATGGAGGTGTGTAGCTGGCCTTTTGTGAGGATGATATCAACATCAAGGAAAGTGGGAGGGGATTCAGAATAGGACCATGTGAAATTTGATTGGAAGAAGGTATTCAGATATTCCAGGAATTTTATCAGGTCAGCCTCACCACGAGTTTGTATGATAAAGATGTCATCAATGTATCTAAACCGAACCAGGGGCAGAAGATTAACACATCCCAAGAAAGCCCCTTCCAAGTGACCTATGAAAAGGTTGGCATAGGAAGGAGCCATCCTGGTTCCCATGGCTATACTCCTGATCTGTTTGTGTGTCTGCTCCTCAAAGGGGAAGTAGTTGTTGATAAGTATAAAGGTGATTAAGGTGAGTAGGAAAAATGTCATACATTTGGAATCAGGTGTGCGCTGACTGACGAAATGTTCAGTAGGAGACAGACCATGTACATGGGTTTGTTTGTGTTGTTTTGCTTTAGGGCGCAAGAAACGGCTGGGTAACAAGCGCCCAAAACAAAACTAGAGAACACGAACAAAGAGTGGAGTTATGCATCAGTCCCAATGGACAGAATAGGAGACAGCTGAAAACAGGCACGTGGAAAAGGGTTTAAAAAACAGCAAACAGTACTGGAGGTCCAAAACTAAAAGTTAAATGGCCTTCGCCATACTGCTGCGGCGGATGAAAAGTAAAACGCGGTCGACAGCCCACAAGTCATTCACTAAAGAGGCTGATAAATCAGGCGGCAAACCCAATCAGCGACGTAAATGGTTAAAAATGGGCATTCCAGCAGGAAGTGGTGGACAGTTAAAATTTCTGTGTAATGTGGACAAAGTGGTGGGGTAGTGACACTTGACATATGATGATGGCTAAAATGGCAGTGCCCAATACGCAGTCGAGTTAAAATAATGTCCTCCAGGCAGGAGGGACTTAATAAGCTGAAGCTTATTCCTGCAAAGGGAGGGTCATTGGCGATGCCAAAGGGACACCACATCCTGACAGACGGCAATGCAGAGATCATCAGAGGGAATATAGGTACTTGTGGACTGAGGTACGAGGACTGCACCTTCGGCAGCTGCATTTACAGCCTCGTTTCCTGGCAGACTTACATGACCTGAGACCAGCAGAAACATGACACTGGCTGAACCAACAGTGAGCAATTGACAGGTTTCCTCGACCTGCTGAACTAAGGAATGGGCAGTGTACAGCGTACATAGACTTTCAAGGGCACCAAGTGAGTCTCAGCAGAGGACACAATTGGAATGGTTGTGTCGCTGGATGTACTGCGTTGCCCAATGCAAGGCGAAGAGCATGGCTGCAGATATTGAGGAGTGTACCAGAAGCCGAAATCGAAAGACATGGGTACCAATGACGAAGGCACACCCGACCCCAAGGTCAGTCTGAGAGCCATCAGTGTATACAAAGGTACTATCATAAAGTTCCATACGAAGCTCATGAAACTGAAGGCGATAGACTGAGGCTGGAGTAATGTCCTTAAGAAGGGAATGAAGGCCAAGGTTAACAAGGACCACTTCACGAAGCCAAGGTGGTGAAGGGTTCACACCCACCGGGAAAGGTGTAGGTAGTGAAAAGTTAAGCCCCCACAGCAAGTGGCGAAAACGGACGCTAGGAGGTAACAGAGAAGAAGGACGAGCTCCAAACTGTCGATCAAAGGAATCATCAAAGAAGGAGGCATAGGATGGGTGACCATGCATGACAGACAAACGGCATGCATACCTGCTGAGGAGAAAGTTACGGCAGTTGGAAAAGGGTGCATCAGCAATTTCAGTATATAGACTCTCAACCGGGCCAGTGTAAAAGGTGGTCATGGCCAAACGGATGCCACAATGGTGGATAGTACTGAGATGGGGTAAGAGGGATGGGTGTGCAGACGCATAAGCAAAGCACCCATAGCTGAGTTTCGAAAGGACAAGGAACCGGTACAAACGATGCATCGCCAGAAATTCGTATAGACGGTTTTGTCAGTGGAAAAGCGAAAGCCATTATCGATGCCCCTGGAGTAGACGATCAAGACACGGTCGAACACGCCGCTCAGAGAGACAGGTCCGTGGAGAACTTCAATTGATGGCAAAATCGTCAACAAAACGGGAGCTGGAGATGCCCAGTGGGAGACAGGCCATAATAGGGTTAATGGCGATAGCAAAGAGGATGTTACTCAGGACGGAATCCTGAGCCACACCATTTTCCTGGATAAAGGTGTCCGACAAGGCAGAACCCACATGCACCCTGAAAACTCGATCCTTTGAAATTTCCTGAAGGAAACAGGACAGGCAGCCACGGTGACTCCATGTATAAAGACTACAGAAGATACTAGTTCTCCAGTAGGTGTCATAGGCCTTCTTCAGATCGAAGAACACCGCCAGGGTCTGTGATTTCATGACATGGGTGGACAAACTAACGAGATGGTCAACTGCAGAACGCTGGACTCTAAATCCACACTATGCATTCATCGGTAAACTGCAGGACTCGAGAAAACATACCAGTCGGGCATGAATCATGAATTCTATCACCTTGCTAACGCAGCTGGTAAGAGAGATGGGGCGGTAGCTAGAAGGAAAGTTTTTGTCCTTACCGGGCTTAGGTATGGGTGTGACGGTAGCTTCACGCCAGCATCCGAAAATGTGCCCGCTGCCCAGATGTGGGTGTACGTCTTAAGCAGAAAGTGCTTGCCTGCAAGAGAAAGGTACTGCAACACCTGAATATGGATTGTGTCTGGCCCTGGGGCGGAGGATCGGGATTAACTGAGAGCGTGATCGAGCTCCCTCATAGTAACAGCGGCACTGTAGCACTCACGATTCGGAGAATAGGGGTATCGCCCGAGCCTCCTCCTCTCATTTACGATTGAGGAAGGCAGGGTGATAGTGGGAAGAGCTCAAAACGTCCGCAAAATGGTGGCCCCATGGTTTTGAAGATGGCAATAGGGTCCACAATAACATTGTCTGCTACTGTGAGGCGCGGAGAGGGAGCCGAGTGATCTGAGGCGTCCTATCATGGTTCGGGAGGCTCCCTCCATCGGAGGTTCGAGTTCTTCCTCTGGTTTAGGTGTGTGTGTTGTCCTTAGTGTAAGTTAGTGAAAGTTAGATTAAGTAGTGTGTAACTCTAAGGACCGATGATCTCAGCTGTTTTGTCCCATACAAGCTTACCACCAATTTCCAATTACTGCGAGGCCAGGAATGGATCTTGATCCCAGAGGGCCATTGGAGGTTGGCCCAGACGACTGCGGAAGTGATGGAACTGTGAAAAGAACTAGTGAATGAAACCCATCTAGCTCATTTGCAATTCTGAAGTGCGCGATGACACTTTGCAAACATCTGTTTATAATGAATGCAGTTTGCCACCATAGGATGGCGATTAAAAACCTGGAGAGCATGTCTCACTGCGCGAATGGCATCGTGGCATGCCTCAGTCCAGTGTGAGGAATGGAACTTTCTGCAGCAGTAAGGATAACTTTGGGGAGATAGTCCACTGGGTCATCACAACTTGGGAATCTTGTCCTTCGAAGGTCGCCAAGGAGAAGTAAAGCTGTCAGTCAGCCTTAGTAAGCTGCCATTTTGGCGTGCACGTGGATAGGGTAAGAGTCAAAAAACAGAGAACACATGGGAAATGGTCGTTCGAGTAGGTATCAGAAAGAACGGACCACTCATGGCGATGGGCAAGCTGGGCAGTGCAAAAAAATAGGTCCAAATTGGAATAGGTGTGTGAGGAGTCAGGAAGAGAAGTGGGGATGCCAGTGGTAAGGCGGAAGAGGTTAAGTTGGTTAAGAAGGTCCGCCAAGAGGGCACCTCTCTGACAGGTCCTGGGAGGATCCCAATGGGGATGATGAGGATTAAAGTCACCAAGTAGCAAAAACAGGAGTGGTAGCTGCCCAATTAGCTGAAGGAATTTTGCCTTTGTGACATCGAATGACTGAGGTACATAAATGGTACAGAGGGAAAAGTCAGGTGGGGAAGGAAAAGGAGAACTGCAACAGCTTGAAGATGCATAGTCAGGGAGATTTGTTGAATATGGGTACCATCCTGTACGAGCAGCGCGACGCCCCCATGAGATGGAATGCCGACCTCAGGGGGAATGTCAAAACGAATTCGTAAGTAAAATGTGAAAACTCAAAGTGGTCGTGAGGGCATAATTTCGTTTCCTGAAGGCAGTGTACAAGGGAATGCTGCAATACTAAAAGCAGCCATAAATCGTCGTTTTGGGTCGAAGGCCGCAAACGTTCCACTGGTGGACAGTGATGAGGAGGAAGAGATGTAGGGGTGTCAACTCGACGGCCGCTGAATGACAGCCAGTGTAGACTCACTACTACAGAGCGCATAAGAAAGAGGATCCTGCTCCATGGGGTCCACAGAAGTATCAGCTTGCTTGTGCGGTCAGTCTGTGGAGTTCAACGCTGAAAACGGTTGGTGGTGCACACTGGTGATACAGAGGCTGGCCAGGCTATGGTACTATGTGGTGACACCATTGAACAGGATGTCCAGGTTGGTGAAGAAGACAACCGTTTGCCTTTGGTGGACTTCTTCGAGCCCTTCACGTTAGAGGAAGACTCGGGTGGTGTTTTGCTGGCAGGACAGAGGAAGTCTTCACAGGAGTACTCCTGCTGTCATTTCCGGCCTACCAGTTGTGTAGCTGCTGGCTGCGCCCCTTCAGGCGAGATTTTGACGGGTTGTAGCACAGGTGGATGGGGGTATGCCGATGCTACCTTAACACTGGGCGATTTCACGACCTCAGAGCTGAATTCTAGATCGCTTGTCTGCGTCGCCATGTGCTTCATGGAGCGAGGGCTAACAAGAACAGAACTGTAGGCACCAGATAAGAGAACACAGGGTCTACGACTAGCCAGTTATTTGTGAGCGACTGGGTAAGGCACCTTTTCCTTTACTGGGATCTCTTGAACAGCCCATTCATCAAGATACACACGACAATCATGAGAGTAGTCGGCAAGGCCGTCATTGCAGTTGATAAAGTTGGGAGAAGAAGGTGGGCAATCGGCCTCATGTGCATCCCTACCAGAGGTGACACATTTGGCCGGGTATCAACAAGATTTTCTAGTGCGATTGAACTGATGACACTAGTAGCAGCTCATCAGGTTCAGAATGTGCGGCTGGACTGTGATAATTTAATAGCCTGCTTTTAGCTTGGATGGAAGCACCACTGTATCAAAGGTGAGAAAGGGAGTGCCAGTGGGCACTAAGGAGGAATCAACCTTTTTCATTACATGATGGATTGCAATGACACCTTGATCAGAGGGGTAAGATTAGATTTTGGCCTCAGTTAGGCCATCGAGCAGCCTGCTGTAAATTACACCATGGGAAGAATTCAAAGATCTGTGGGCCTCGACACGAACAGGGTAACCGTGGAGAAGTGAGACAGCAAGCAGTTGTTGTTCTTGAGTATCGGAAGTGGTCTCCAAAAGCAAAGTGCCATTCCATAAACGAGGGCAGGATTTCACAGGGGCAGTAATTACATCAACACCTTTCTGAATAATTGACTGATTTATCATGGTGAAGGACTGAGCAACTTCAGTATGTGAGACCATGAGGAAACGTGGTGCAGAGGGAAGGGGCTTTGAATAATTAGCCTCATTAGGTTTGCGTTTTGTAGACAGTGAGTGGGTAGATGATTGACTCATTGTGAGGAAATCCGCCATGAATCCCAGCGTCTGAGATGGTGTACTCCTTGCACCCGCCTTAGGTGGTTGTTTATACCTCATGTCACATCCTCTGAACAACTGAGAGAGGGGCCAATCGGCAGTTTGGGAAGGTTACAGCTCGGTATTCATCCCTTCCTGGACCTGGCCTGTACCAGGGGGTATGTGCCAACACTACCTGTCAACCAGGGGGCTAGGAATTACGCGTTACCCAGTCACCTGTTACGCGGTGGACGAATGGACCGGCCTTCAAGGACGCACAGGGAGGAAGAAGAAAAAAAAAAAAAAAAAAAAAAGAGGATCCTCAAACGCCGAAGGGAGGAACGAGAGGAGAAGGGAAACAAAGAAAGAAAAAAGGGAGTGAAAAACAAATTAAGACTGTTCGTACGTCAGCGACAGAATGCATAACATTCCCAATAACACCCGAGACATGTTCCCCAAGGGTGGGGAGAAAGAATAGCAAGAGGACTGACATGCAGCGCGGAAGGGGGGCTGTGGCCCTGGTGGGAAAACATGCATGAGTTGTGCCCTTGCGAAAGAAAGGTAATGTTTAGAGCATAGGAAACTACAGGCCAGTTCACTACGGTCTACATTATCAGAAATAATTGAATACGTCAAGAAAGATACACTAATAAATTACTTGGATAATTACAAACTTTTTAACGAAGTACACACACATAGTCAAGGCGCGGATGTTTCGATAAAACAGTACCATGAGAGCAACCTTAGCTCTCTCAGGTGTACCTGCACCACCGTTGTCCTGTTGACAGCCTATTCCCCCTCTGACAGACAGCTTACGTCTCCTTCTCCAACTAAGCGAAAATTCTACAACAGCAGTGATCTTTAGTATCGATAGATAGTTATAATTTTCTAGGAATTATTTGCTTACTAAAGTCGTGAAAATTAATGTATTTTTCTTAATCGAGTTTAAATTTACCATTTGTTAAACAAAAGAATATTTACGAAAAATGAAATAGATCAAAGTCAGTGTTGTATTACAACTAAACAGGAAAAGGATTTGCACTTACGCAACACATTTTAAAAGTTGTATGGATATTTATGCATTATTACACGTGCGCCTTCTTCAGTAACCATTGAACAAAAATGAAGAGTGTCATCAATAAACATAAGTTTTTTATATATAAGCAGAGAGGCCTTTTATTCTGTCCTATAGGTTGTCACTCTGGTTGAGTGCATTTTTCTGTATTCTGTTCCTTATTTGGCTATATTCTCGTAAATTTCTTGTGTTCGTGTATTCTTAATTAGCTTACTGTGAATTGTGCTTGGTGTGACCCGTTCCAGTGACGTTGCATTAATTCATTCCAAAGAACCCAAGAAAAAATAACTGGTTAAACCGCTAGACTCATATGCTTAGGACCATGTCATTGACTTCTTGCTCTTCTCTTGAAAGTCCAATGTTCCCAATTATAGCTTGCTTGTTCAGCATATATATGGGAATATTAACGTTCATGTTTTTTCTTTTTCATTTGTTTTTCCCCTGGGTTATTAGAACTGCCGCTTCACCGTACTAGGATCCCTACTAATCACACACACATTTTAATTATCAGCCTTTACATTTGGCAATTTTCAGCAAATTAACTACGCGAGGACATTGGTATATTTTCCAATATATCTACCAGAGCTGTCAGCCTACACCACGTATTCAATGAATTCGCAATTGCGAATAAGGACTACCATCAGCTGTAGAATGGAATGACGACAATTAAAATTTGTACCGGGCCGGGAATCGATCCTGGATTTCCTGCATATCGCGAGCGGTCGCCTCACCATTTGCCTGTCCGTGCACGACTCACAGCCAGACCCAGCCGGCCGGAGTGGCCGAGCGGCTCTAGGCGCTACAGTCTGCAACCGCGAGACCGCTACGGTCGCAGGTTCGAATCCTGCCTCGGGCATGGATGTGTGTGATGATCTTAGGTTAGTTAGGTTTAAGTAGTTCTAAGTTCTAGGGGACTGATGACCTCAGAAGTTAAGTCCCATAGTGCTCAGAGCCATTTGAACAGCCAGACACAAACTTCCATATGTCGTCATTCATATGTCTACGGCCTATACTCTTACATCCATGAAGTATATTCCCGTATAGCCAGACGTTGTACTTGAAAGCCGCTTGTTCTGTATCGGCAGATAAGTACGATATTGATGTTTCTTTTTGGTTTTTGTTTTGCTTTAGGGAGCAGAAACAACTGAGGTCATACGCGCCCAAGTCAAAACTATAGAATACGAAGACAGAGAGTGGTTAAAAACGACTATTCCGCAGTCCAAACTGACATAATAGAAGACAGCTAAAACAGTCACGTGGAAAAAAGGTTAAAAAGACACCATACAGAAACGGAGGTCCAAAACCAAGAATTAAATGGCGTTCGCCATATTGCTTTGGTGGATAAAAAGTAAGAGGCGGTCGACAGCGCGAGCGTCTTTTGCTAAAACGGCTGATAACTCAGATTGGGAAAGCCAAATGGGAACGTAAAAGGTTAAAAAATTGGCGGACAGTTAAGACTTGAGTGCAATGCGTACAAAGTGGTGGGGTAGCGCCACCTACCATATGACGATGGCTAAAAAGGCAGTGCCCAATACACAGCCGAGCTAAAACAACCTCCTCCCGGCGGGATGACCGAGAGGAGATCGTCCAAGCCGCTGGGAGAGTCCTAATAATCCGAAGCTTATTCCCGCGTAGGGAGGACCATTGGCGATGCCAAAGGGACACCACATACTGACAGACGGCAACGCAGAGATCACGGAGGGAATATAGGTACTCCCGTACTGAGGTACGAGGACTGCAGCTTTGGCAGCAGCGTCAGAAGCCTAGTTTCCTGGCAGACCGACATGAGCAGGAACCCACAGAAACATCACACTGGCTCCACCAACAGTGAGCAAGAGACAGTTTTCCTGGACCTGCTGCACTAAGGGATGGACGGTGTACAGTAGACTAATTTTCTTGTCGAGCGATCACTCACTTCAGATACCGTTCGAATAGTAAAAATGGCAGCATTAAGTCTTTGAACAAGATCCTGAATGTGGGCTTTCCACGAGTTTACAATCACCTGAACGTCTAGAAATTTGAATTGTTCAGTTTAACTGATCATATGTCCATTCTTTGAAATTAAAACGTAAGGTTTTGTTGAATAGTGTGTTAGAAACTGTAAAAACTGAGTCTTACTGTGATTTAGCGTTAGTTTATTTTCTACAAGTCATGAACTTATGTCATGAACTGCACTGTTTGACACCGAGCGAGTTTTGCACACAACATCCTTTACTACCAAGCTAGTGTCATCAGCAAACAAATATTTTAGAGTTACCTGTAATACTAGAGGGCATATGATTTTTGTGCATAAGGAACAGGAGTGGCCACGACACTGATCCCTGGGGCACCCCCCACTAGACCGTACCCCACACAGATCCCACATCACAGCCGTTCTCAACACTGTGAATAATGACCTTTTGCTGTCTGTTGCTAAAGTAAGAGGTGAACCAGTTGTGAGCTACTCCCCATATTCTGTAATGGTCCAACTTCTGGAGCAATATATTTTGTGATCAACTTAATCAAAATCCTTAGTTAAATAAAAACCATGCCTAGCGTTCGAAACCTTTTGTTTAACCCATACAGTACTTCACAGCGAAGAGAGAGAGTAGCATCTTCAGTTGTTAAACGACTTCTAAAGCCGAACTGTACATCTGATAGCAAATCGTGTGATAAAATGATGAATCATCCTTACGTACACATCCTTTTCAATAACTTTAGCAAACACTGATGGCCTAGAAATAGATCTAAAATTGTCTACATTATTCCTTTCTCCCTTTTTATATAGCGGGTTTCCTACTGAGTACTTTAATAGTACTGGAAACTGATCATCTCGAAAGGAAAACTTACAAATATGGCTAAACACAGGGTTGACATGTGCAGCACAGTACTTCAATAATATGCTAGGCACTCCGTCATATCCATGAGAGTCCTTAACCTTCAGTGATTTAATTATTGATTCAACCTCCCCCTAGTCTGTATCACAGAGGAGTATTTCAGACATCAATCCCGGAAAGGCAATTGCCAAGAACATTATATGATTCCCTGTAGAAATTAAATTTTTATTTAATTCACCAGCAATGCTCAGAAAATGATTGTTAAATACTGAACATATATCTGATTTATCAGAAACAGGAATATTTTTACTACGAACTGACTCTATATCGTCGACCTTGTGCTGCTGACCAGACACTTTGTTTACAACTGACCATAAGGTTTTAATTTTATCCTGTGAATTAGCTATTGTATTTGCATACGACATACTCTTTGCCTTCCTAATAACACATTTAAGTACTGTTTGTAATGGGATACTGTAGCTTGATTCTGACTACTTCTAACATTTTGACATAATTCGCACTTCGTTCTACATGATATCCTTATCCCACTAGTCATCCACCCGGGCTGCCTTGTACTGCTAGTACCCCGTTTAGAAGGTTCTAATGGAAAGCAACTCTCAAAGAGCATGAGAAATGTGTCAAGGAAAATATTTTATTTGTCATCTAAGTTATCGGCACTATAAACACCTGCAACTCTTGTTCCTTGACGAGGTTTAAAAAACTGTCTATTGCTGTCGGATTAACTTTCCACATAGTTTGTAATTATATGTGACAGTTGCTTGAGTACAAAAGCCTTTTAGTGCTGAAATTTGTGCATCATTGTCTGAAAGGCCATTCACCCCGTTACTAATAGAATGCCCATCTAGTAATGAAGAATGAAAAAAATAGTGTCTACGGCTGTGCTGCTGTTCCCTTGCACCCCAGTTAGAAAAAACACAATCTGTCATATGAATTTAGGAGATCTACCAACATCTTTTTTCTTGCTCTATCATATACAAAATTTATATTGACGCCACCACATATAACTAATTTCTGGTACTTCCTATAAAGTGAATCAAGAACCCTCTCTAGCTTTTGCAGAAACGCTCTGAAGTCAGAGTTAGGAGACCTTTTTTATAAACAACAAAAATTACAAGTCTATTTCCACTACATTCAACTGCCTCTGCAAAACATTCGAATATCTGTTTAGTGCTGTACTGTGATATGTCTACGGCCTCAAGTGGAATACTGTCTTTTTATGTACATGGCCGCTCCTCCAACCCACGAGGAACTCCTTGAAAAACAGCCAGCTAATCTGTATCCTGGTAAAGGAAGCCTCCGAATTTTGAAATTATTTAAGTGGTGCTCCGATATATCAGTAACTTCAGAGTGAACATCTATAAGCAGTTCACTAACTTTATCTCTAATACCTCTTATATATTGACGAAATATGCTAATTCCTTCTCTACTTGGAAACATGACGTCCTCTGAAGGTGAGCCCTTAGTTAGAGGGACTTCCTTTAAGCAGGTATACCCATCATCTGACTTCGATCTAAAAAAGGTGCAGCTCTAACACCAACTACTATTGGAATTTTTCCATGAGCGATCCCATCACCACCCACTACACTGTCACCTATAAGCTTTGCCACCCTCAGCTTCCCATACCTATATTGAGGCCATGCTTAGTGAAATCCTATCTACTGATAGACTCAACTGGCACCACTGAAATGTGACCCATGCCCTCTGCCATCAGTGTACTCCACAGCTTCATGTTAACGCGCCTAACAGCAACATTAATATGACGCCGATCATGATGATGAAACAGTTGCACGAAATGCACATTACTGCCCCAGTTTGAATAGCTATCTTTACCAGGTCACCACCTACATCATATTCCCCGTCCCTATCAAAACTTGTCGCTGCTACACCCACTATCATTACCTGATCCTCCTTCGTAAAATTTCTACATAACTCCCCTACGCTGTCAGTCATCTGTAGCAATCCTGCACTACGCTTCACAATGCTGGTGACCGAGTACTCACTTCCTGCAGCTGCTGGCCGACACTTCTACCATGCGAACTATCTAACAGCAGAACCTTGCACTATCTAACAGCAGAACTTTGCAACTGACTTAGACCTCTTAGCTGCAGAGGACTGCTGCATGTTTCCTACACCTACAGCCACAAGAGGCTCCTTCCCCAATTAACTCTGACAGTTGGTCAAATTTATTGCATATAGGCACAGTACAACTGTCTTAATACCTCCGCCCACACTAGCTGCCTTCTTGGCAACTGCGTTTCCATTCCGCAGCACCTTTCACCCTCCTCAACCAATCTAGTTCCTCCTCTGCTGCTTGTTGTAACTGCACCTGAGGAACACAGATCTTACTCTCCTGCTCCTCTATCAATTTATTTCTACTACAGATTCTGCATTCCCAGGAGAGGATCCCGCTAGAATTCTCACTGGTTTCCCCACTGCACCCCCCCCCCCCTCCAATGAAAATACTTTGAACAAATCACACACCGTAATCCGCTACTCACAAACTTACGACAGAGCCCACACTTCTCACTCATGGCAAAATTTTACAGTTGCTGAAAAAAACTATACGTCTACGTTACCTAAGTTCTGTTACACAAGAAGAATTATTTATGGAACTAACAATAGCGGTCTCGAAATTCTCTCTCTTTACTAAGAAAGCAACTACTTGTATTAATACTACTAAACCACAACTAATACCAATACCAACAAAACTTCACAAAGTTATTAGCTAAAAACAAAAATTCAAGCGGCCACTGGAACACTCAACGAAGTTAAAACACTGAATGAAAATTTTACCGAAATATTTCACTAGAAACAGTAAGAAACGGTAGGTGAAAACTAAAGCACGATGTTTACTAAACGACTCCAAAGCACAGAAAACTCTAAAAAAACATAGCGACGGAACGTTTCCAAAAGTTTATTAAATCGTTATTTCGCCACAAACAGCAAGAATTCCACCTCAAAATTTTTAAATTTAATAACTGTATAACAGTGCACAAATAACTTTGTCAGTGCTTACCTTTATAACCGCTGAAGCTGCAACTACACGCCGCAAAATGTAAACACACAACTCCGGAGTGAGGCTTGGACGAACGACTTAAGCACACTCACGAATAATAGACCACTCAGTCAATAACACAGGAAGAAAGACTGAGATTAACGAAAATCCACTAACAAGTTACTTTTACAGCAACTATTAACACAAACTTTGAAATACGTAACTGAAGATTGTCTTTCATCTCATCGTACATTTCTTCAATCTTTAATCATCTGTGGAGCTAGATGGCATGTAAACTTGTACTCTCTGGTACCGTGGGCTTCGTGTCTACGTTGGCTACGATAATGCGTACACTATGCTGTTCATAGTAGCTTACCCGCATTCCTATTTTCTTATTCATTACTAAATCTACTCCCGCATTAGCCCTGTTTGATTTTGTATTTATAATCCTATATAAACTTGCCAGAAGACCTGTTCCCCCTGCTACCGAACATCATTAATTTCAATTACTTCTAACGTCAATCTACCCATTTCCCCTTTTTAAATATTCTAACCTACCTGCACAGTTAAGGGATCTAGCACTCCGATCCGTAGAACGGAAGTTATGTTTCTCTTGACGACGATATCCTCCTGAGTAGTCACCGCCCGGAGATCCGAAAAGCAGAGCTACATGTCCTCCGTCAAAATTACGGCTGCAGTTCCCCCTTGGTTTCAGCCGTCTGCAATACCAGCGCAGCAAGACTGTTAATGTTACAAGGCCAGATCAGTCAATCATCCAAACTGTTGCTCCTGCAACTACTGAAAAGTCTACTGCTCCTCTTCATGAACCACACGTTTGCCTGTCCTCTCAACTGACACTCTTTGTATTGCTGTTACGGGTTCATCTCTTCGCAAGCTACTTCCTGAAAGAAGGCTTTGTCTACGTCATTGGTTTATAGGAAATTCCCCAGAATCCTCATCTTTTTTTCACTTGCTATTTCTTAGATATTTAGCGTGAGTAGAGTAAGTACTTTCCTATTTTCCATTGCAGGCTGTGTCAGTTTTCAATTTCGTTCATATTCCCCTATTTAATTGTCTTGTCCGGACTCGTTCCCAGTAGGTACACTTTCCTGTTTCCATGTAGTCTTCTACTTTACTTCCCTTACATACGCCAGTAACAGCTGTTCCTGTGTTGTTGCTTGACGTCTTGTTTCCTGCGTTGGTTGGTGTTTATTTTATTGCTATGGACAGCCCAAGGGGTTCATCACTTGTGGTTGTCGGGACTGAAGAACGCCTGTGTCCGGGTGAGTGTCCATTTAAATCTCGGAACCACCGCCGCGCGTGATTAGCCGAGCGGTTTAAGGCGTTGCAGTCATGGACTGTGCGGCTGGTCCCGGTGGAGGTTCGAGTTCTCCCTCGGGCATGGGTGTGTGTGTTTGTCCTTGGGATAATTTAGGTTAAGTAGTGTGTAAGCCTAGAGACTGATGACCTTACAAGGGAACCTCCCCATCGCACCCCCTTCAGATTTAGTTATAAGTTGGCACAGTGGATAGGCCTTGAAAAACTGAACACAGATCAATCGAGAAAGCAGGAAGAAGTTGTGCGGAACTATGAAAAAAACAAGCAAAATATACGAACTGAGTAGTCCATGCGCAAGACAGGCAACATCAAGGAGAATGTGAGCTCAGGAGTGCCGTGGTCCCGTGGTTAGCGTGAGCAGCTGCGGAACAAGAGGGCCTTGATTCAATTCTTCCCTCGCGTGAAATGTTTAATTTTTTATTTTCAGACAATTATTATCTCTCCGTCCGTCCGTCTGATGCGAGGTAACTGCACACGCAAAAATTTGAAAACGTTAAAAACATATGTTTTGACAGAGCACAGGGAAAACTGTGCGACTGTGAAACTGTTGCATTCATTTGTTGCAGTTTATGTGACAAACTCTTACGTTTTCATCACTTTTTTGGGAGTGATTATCACATCCAAAAGAAAACCTAAATTGGGTGAGGTAGAAGAATCTTCTTACCCATTCGCCAAGTGTACAAGTTAGGTGGGTCGACAACATATTCCTGTCATGTGACGCACATGCTGTCACCGGTGTCGTATAGAATATATCAGATGTGTTTTCCTGTGGAGGAATCGGTTGACCAATAACCTTGCGATCAAATGCTTTCGGCTCCCATTGGAAAGGCACGTCCTTCCGTCTACTAATCGCACGGTTTTGCGGTGCGGTCACAAAACACAGACACTGAACTTATTACAGTGAACAGAGACGTCAATGAACGAACGGACAGATCATAACTTTGCGAAAATAAAGAAAGTAAACTTCTCATTCGAGGGAAGACTTGAACCAAGGACTTTTCGTTCCGCGGCTTCTCACGCTAACCACGGGACCACGGCGCTCCTGAGCTCACATTATCCTTGATGTTGCCTATCTTGCACATGGACTACTCAGTATGTATATTTTGCGTAATTTTTTTCATAGTTCCACACAACTTCTTCCTGTTTTCTCGATTTATCTGTGTGGCCTATCCACTGTGCCAACTTATAATTAAATCTGAGGGCGGTGCGATGGGTAGGTTCCCTTGTTAGTAGTTATGTCCCATAAGGTTTCACACACATTTGAACTTTTTTTTTCGGATCCACCCTGTGTTTCTACAAAGTTAGCGGACTTCTGTTTCCTTGTTATCTGCCAATTTTTCTTCAGGGTCTTCTCCGGAGCTCCTACTACCCTTCCTTTGTAATGGCCGCTTCTTGTTGTTTTGCTTTGGATGACGATAAGAAAGATTTCATTTTCCGCGTCTGCCTCGTTTTCTTGTAGTTGAATTGAAATCTCGTGGGCTCTGCAGCTGTTTTCCTGAACAATAGTTGTAGACTAGTTTTTATCGGTTTCGTCCTTTTAATCGTCGTCTGATTTGTTGTGTATTTTATTTGGAGTTCGTCTTTTATTCAAGGATGGGAATTCCTCTTCAACTAAACTGGGTATCTGGTCAGTGGATTCCGTGTGAGTATTCTCGGTGTTGTCCGTTACAGCACTTGAATGAATCAGTTCTTTTCCCCTCCAATCTTGGTCACTGTTGCAAATTATGCCCGGCGTAGGTAGTTTTTTCGAAAATTACCTACTTCATTGGACACGTGACGTACGGGCGTTTGCTCAACATATATTGCGTGTGCGTTGCGGCCGCCTACAAGAATGTGGGGCGGGATATCGGACGTAACAAACACTCGTACAGATCTCATCCCATCGTAGCAACGAATCTTGTATCTATCAGACGACTTTTCGAATTCGATGCTTTTTACCTGTCCATAATTAGAAAATACCGGTATCAGGTCGATGTTGTCTAGTTCTGGAGGAAGATTTAACACCCTGACAGTCTGCATTTCGCTATTTGCGGTACTGACAGGATCATTACGATGACGAAATTCTAATATGCCCTAGGCTCTCAGTAATATTGCGTCTAACATAAAAGAATTATACAATTTAGCAAAAACACAATATTTCTGACTATCCATTTGAATGATCTCAGCATTTTCACCAGAAATACCTAAATTTTCATGGAGCCAGTCATGAATTTTCAAAGCTGTAGGTGGCACATTCACATTTGTTGTATTATTGGTGAACTTCAAAATATTGTTTTTATCAAATCCATGGCTCGATTGGCGTTTTAGTTTTTGCTTACAAGGGAACCTCCCCATCGCACCCCCCTTAGATTTAGTTATAAGTTGGCACAGTGGATAGGCCTTGAAAAACGGAACACAGATCAATGGAGAAAACAGGAAGAAGTTGTGTGGAACTATGAAAAAATAAGCAAAATATACAAACTGAGTAGTCCATGCGCAAGGTAGGCAACATCAAGGAGAGAGTGAGCTCAGGAGCGCCGTGGTCCCGTGGTTAGTGTGAGCGGCTGCGGAACGAGAGGTCCTTGGTTCAAGTCTTCCCTCGAGTGAAAAGATTAATTTTTTATTTTCAGACAATTATTATCTATCCGTCCGTTATGTTTTCATTACTTTTTTGGGAGTGATTATCACATCCAGAAGAAAACCTAAATCGGGCAAGGTAGAAGAATCTTTTTACCCATTCGCCAAGTGTACAAGTTAGGTGGGTCAACAATATATTCCTGTCATGTGACGCACATTCCGTCACCAGTGTCGTATAGAATATATCAGACGTGTTTTCCTGTGCAGGAATCTGTTGACCTATGACCTTGCGATCAAATGTTTTCAGTTCCCATTGGAGAGGCACGTCCTTTCGTCTACTAATCGCACGGTTTTGCGATGCGGTCGCAAAACACAGACACTAAACTTATTACAGTGAATAGAGACGTCAATGAACGAACGGACAGATGATAACTTTGCGAGGATAAAAAACGTAAATTTTTCACTCGAGGGAGGACGTGAACCAAGGACCTCTCGTTCCGCAGCCGCTCACGCTAATCACGGGACCACGGCGCTCCTGAGCTCACTCTCTCCTTGATGTTGCCTATCTTGCACATGGACTACTCAGTTTGTATATTTTGCGTAATTTTTTTCATAGTTCCACACAACTTCTTCCTGTTTTCTCGATTGATCTGTGTTCCGTTTTTCAAGGCCTATCCACTATGCAAACTTATAACTAAATCTGAGGGGGGTGCGATGGGGAGGTTCCCTTGTTAGTATGCAAAAGATCTCGTTTTCGATACTAACCAGCCGCAAATATTTTCACTCTCACCAAAAGACTTCCTTAATCTCAGGCAATACCAAGAGAATAAAGACGGCCCCGCCGTTACTCGGAATTTTCGTCAAACATGATGCCATCTTACTACCAACCGTAGTGAAATCGGAATAAATTAGTTATATGAACACGTGGTGTCTATTCTTTCGGACATGCCCGAAAAAACAGGCACCATTCATTCAAGGTAACTGATTCGCTTAGCTGGACAACGGATCCACCTTCCTCAGTTCGGAGACGCAAATACGTCCGACCTCCTGTGGGAATCCCAGAGTAGCGAACATGAAGGAAATTGACAGAGGCTGCGGACAGGTGGCGCTCCATGGGAGTGTGTATCGGCCGCAAGGCTTATCGAGATAGTCCGAGCAGTTGCGATGACCTTGTATCTCGGATGGCGCGTTGGTTAACGCACCTTCGTATTCAGCGGGAGGTTTTGGGTTCGAATCCAGGTGCAGTACACATTTTCACTCTTCGCCGCTGATTCCGCGTAATGTCCCGATGCAGCTGACAGCAGTGATCTCCTCCCTGTCCCTTCCTTTCTCCCCTCTCCACCTTCAATTTATGTAGGATTACATTAGGCCATGACAGTTTCGGATGTGACATCCACTTAAAATTCTTTATGTTATTTACTCACAACATGTAGTCTTTGTGTGAATATTGAAAAATAAGAAATAAAAACGTAATTACGTGTTTGCATTCGATGACTTTGAGAAATTCGATTAGCGCAACCATTTTCTCTGTTGCACATGTTTATTTTCGTACTGTCCCGATGGTTTCCAGTTTAAGGAACAAGTCTGATAATGAGGACAGTAATTTCATCATAATATCTGCGATACCCATTCTTATTAAAATTATATAGCGCCGGCCGCTGTGGCCGAGCGATTCTAGGCGCTTCAGTCTGGCACCGTGCTACCGCTAAGGTTGCAGGTTCGAATCCTGCCTCGGGCATGGATGTGTGTTATCTCCCTAGGTTAGTTAGGTTTAAGTAGTCCTAAGTCTAGGGGACTGATGACCTCAGATGTTAAGTCCCATAGTGCTTAGAGCCATTTGAACCATTTGAAAATTGTATGTGTGTTTGTTTTTGTGTTGTTGTTTTATAACTTCTAGAAATGCTTACATTCACAGCTTTAAACTCTGCATTCGTTTATAATTCATAGTCTTTATATTTCTGTCCTTGTGCCTCAATTCGTCCCACAAGATGACCCTCTACAGCTTGCACCTTGGTTACCAGTCCCTTTTAGACCTCATCAACTCTGAGAATAGCTCCCACAATCAGTTTAGTATTATTTTCTACTTTATTTGTAATTTCACTGAATTTAATCTCTAGCTGATCAGCTTTCCCATTCGCTGTACTTGTCGTGCCCACTAGCTTCAGCTCCATTTCCTTTATTTTGAAATTAATTTTCCCAAATATCTGATTCCTTCTAATTTCTTACTCAGTGTGTCAAAAAATGCACTCAGCTGACTTCTTGCAACCAGTCTATTTTTTTCTTTGTCATGCTACGGCTACCAGAATCACTACATGACCCTCAATCACTTTGAGGATATTCATTTCATCGGCCATGGCTGACAGTCTTACAGATTTACAATGCAACAGTTGACGGTTCTAACTTGGGTTTTCCCACCGACGCACACCGCCTTCGCCGCTCTGCGTCTGGTCCGGTGTGGGTGTGATACCGACTAGAATGTGCCGAGCGGTTCTAGGCGCTTCAGTCCGGAACCGCGCGACTGCTATGGTCGCAGGTTTGAGTCCTGCCTCGGGCATGGCTATGTGTGATGTCCTTAGGTTAGTTAGGTTTAAGTAGTTCTAAGTTCTAGGGGACTGATGACCTCAGCAGTTAAGTCCCATAGTGCTCAGAGCCATTTGAACCATTTCACTAGAATGTGGGCTGCCATCTGCCTCATGTGACGCTGCGTGAAGCCGCCGCCTCTGCTCTTCAGTGTCGATGCGAGACCACCCGCGTGTGACGCTCTGTGAAGCCGCTGCCGATGCTGCTTGGCGCCCAGGCGATACCGCCCACGGGTGACGCCGTGTGAAGACGCCGCCTTTGCTGCTTGGTGACTGCTTTGGAGATGCAGCTTCTGCTGCTCGATGACTGCTTTGGAGACGCAGCCTCTGTTGCTCGATGACTCTTCCCACGTGGTCTGCTGTGCCGGCGATGAACCGTTTAGTCGTTGTCTGCTGCTGCTGGTACTAACACAAGCTTTCAAGCCCAACGTCTGCATAAAACGCGCCGTTGCTGATGCTGCTACCGTCTCATTATAAAGAAAACTCACGAGCCCCTACGCCACAAGTTCACTAATAAAGTTTGGAACGTGTGGGATAACCCATCTCGAAATACATCACAAAATGAAATGACAAATTCAGTCCTATCGCGGACGAGTCATCCCAATCACGACGTTACTTCACGACTTTTTCTACATTCTCCCATTGTGTATCACTTTCGAGGTAATTTTCACGATGTTGTAGAACGTGATATTCAGCATGGGCAATGTACGGAATGTAATTCTTCTGACTCGTTACTGTCAATAGGGGGTGGTTGTACACCGACGGTCTAAAGCCCAATCATTTGCCAGAATAATGGACTAGGCCTCCCCCCCCCCCCGCGCACTCCCCTCCCCCACCCTTTCCAAATGAACCATGGACTTCACCATCGGTGGGATGGCTCTCGTGCCTCACCGGTACAGATACCCGTACTGTAGATAGAACCACAACGGATGATTGTCGGTTGAGAGGATAGGCAAACGTGTGGTTCACGAAGAGCGGCAGTTGCCTTTTCAGTAGTTGCAGGAGGAACAGTCTGGATGGTTGACTGATCTGGCCTTGTAACATCAACCAAAACGGCCTTGCTGCGCTGGCACTGCAAACGGCTGAAAACAAGGGGAAACTGCAGCCCTAATTTTGACCGAGGACATGTGCGGGGAAAAGTCAGGACATGCGGGGACCAAGCAGCAGTCGGTATTGTAATTGTAAACTGTCGAAGCTGCATTGGTAAAGTACCGGAACTTCAAGCGCTGATAGAAAGCACCGAAGCTGAAATCGTTATAGGTACGGAAAGCTGGCTGAAGCCAGAGATGAATTCTGCCGAAATTTTTACAAACGCACAGACGGTGTTTAGAAAGGATAGATTGCATGCAACCGGTGGTGGCTTGTTTGTCGCTGTTAGTAGTAGTTTATCCTGTAGTGAAGTAGAAGTGGATAGTTCCTGTGAATTATTATGGGTGGAGGTTACACTCAACAACCGAGCTAGGTTAATAATTGGCTCCTTTTACCGACCTCCCGACTCAGTAGCATTAGTGGCAGAACAACTGAGAGAAAATCTGGAATACATTTCACATACATTTTCTCAGCATGTTATAGTCTTAGGCGGAGATTTCAATTTACCATATATAGACTGGGACACTCAGATGTTTAGGACGGGTTGTAGGGACAGAGCATCGAGTGACATTATACTGAGTGCACTATCCGAAAATTACCTCGAGCAGTTAAACAGAGAACCGACCCGTGGAGATAACATCTTGGACCTACTAATAACAAACAGACCCGAACATTTCGACTCTGTAAGCGCAGAACAGGGAATCAGTGATCATAAGGCCGTTGCAGCATCCCTGAATATGGAAGTAAATAGAAATATGAAAAAAAGGGAGGAAGCAAGAGTAATAGAAGGCAGATTTCACACTACCTAACAGATCAAGACGAATATTTCTGTTCCGACACTGACAATGTTGAGTGTTTATGGAAAAAGTTCAAGGCTATCGTAAAATGCGTTTTAGACAGGTACGTGCTGAGTAAAACTGTGAGGGACGGGAAAAACCCACCGTGGTTCAACAACAAAGTTAGGAAACTACTGCGAAAGCAAAGAGAGCTTCACTGCAAGTTTAAACGCAGCCAGAACCTCTCAGACAAACAGAAGCTAAACGATGTCAAAGTCAGCGTAAGGAGGGCTGTGCGTGAAGTGTTCAGTGAAATCGAGAGTAAAATTCTATGTACCGACTTGACAGAAAATCCTAGGAAGTTCTGGTCTTACGTTAAATCAGTTAGTGGCTCGAAACAGCATATCCAGACACCCCGGGATGATGATGGCTTTGAAACAGAGGGTGACACGCGTAAAGCTGAAATACTAAACACCTTTTTCCAGAGCTGTTTCACAAAGGAAGACCGCACTGCAGTTCCTTCTCTAAAGCCTCGCACAAACGAAAAAATGGCTGACATTGAAATAAATGTCCAAGGAATAGAAAAGCAACTGAAATCACTCAACAGAGGAAAGTCCATTGGACCTGACGGGAGACCAGTTCGATTCCACACAGAGTACGCGAAAGAACTTGCCCCCTTCTAACAGCCGTGTACCCCAAGTCTCTAGAGGAACGGAAGGTTCCAAATAATTGGAAAAGAGCACAGGTAGCCCCAGTCTTCAAGAAGGGTCGTCGAGCAGACGCGCAGAACTATAGACCTATATCTCTGACGTCTATCTGTTGTAGAATTTTAGATCATGTTTTTTGCTCGCGTATCATGTCGTTTCTGGAAACCCAGAATTTACTCTGCAGGAATCAACATGGATTCCGGAAACAGCGATCGTGTGAGACCCAACTCGCTTTATTTGTTCATGAGACCCAGAAAATATTAGATACAGGCTCCCAGGTAGATGCTATTTTCCTTGACTTCCGGAAGGCGTTCGATACAGTTCCGCACTGTCGCCTGATAAACAAAGTAAGAGCCTACGGAATATCAGGCAAGCTGTGTGACTGGATTGAAGAGTTTTTAGCAAACAGAACACAGCATGTTGTTCTTAATGGAGAGACGTCCACAGACGTTAAAGTAACCTCTGGCGTGCCACAGGGGAGTGTTATGGGACCATTGTTTTTCACAATATATATAAATGACCTAGTAGATAGTGTCGGAAGTTCCATGCGGCTTTTCGCGGATGATGCTGTAGTATGCAGAGAAGTTGCAGCATTAGAAAATTGTAGCGAAATGCAGGAAGATCTGCAGCGGATAGGCACTTGGTGCAAGGAGTGGCAACTGACCCTTAACGTAGACAAATGTAATGTATTGCGAATACATAGAAAGAAGGATCCTTTATTGTATGATTATATAATAGCGGAACAAACACTGGTAGCAGTTACTTCTGTAAAATATCTCGGAGTATGCGTGCGGAACGATTTGAAGTGGAATGATCATATAAAATTAATTGTTGGTAAGGTGGGTACCAGGTTGAGATTCATTGGGAGAGTCCTTAGAAAATGTAGTTCATCAACAAAGGAGGTGGCTTACAAAACACTCGTTCATCCTATACTTGAGTATTGCTCATCAGTGTGGGATCCGTACCAGATCGGGTTGACGGAGGAGATAGAGAAGATCCAAAGAATAGCGGCGCGTTTCGTCACAGGGTTATTTGGTAAGCGTGATAGCGTTACGGAGATGTTTAGCAAACTCAATTGGCAGACTCTGCAAGAGAGGCGCTCTGCATCGCTGTGTAGCTTGCTGTCCAGGTTTCGAGAGGGTGCGTTTCTGGATGAGGTATCGAATATATTGCTTCCCCCTACTTATACCTCCCGATGAGATCACGAATGTAAAATTAGAGAGATTCGATCGCGCACGGAGGCTTTCCGGCAGTCGTTCTTCCCGCGAACCATACGCGACTGGAACATGAAAGGTAGGTAATGACATTGGCTCGTAAAGTGCCCTCCGCCACACACCGTCGGGTGGCTTGCGGAGTATAAATGTAGATGTAGATGTAGCTCTAGTCTTCGTACCTCCGGATGGAGATTACTCAGGACGATGTCGCCATCAGGAGAAACATAACTTCCGTTCTACGGATCGTAGATCTCTTAACTGTGAAGGTAGGTTAAAAAATTTAAAAAAGGGAAATGGATAGACTGAAGTTAGAAGTAGTTGAAATTATTGAAGTTCGGTTCCAGGTGAAGATAGGATTATAAATACGAAACCAAATAGGGGTAATGCCGGAGTAGATTTAGTTATGAATAAGAAAATAGGAATGCAAGTAAGCTACTATGAACAGCATAGTGAACGCATTAGACACTAAGCCCACGCTACCACAGAGTACAAGTTTACATGCCAACTAGGTCCGCAGATGATGAAAAGATTGAAGAAATGCATGATGAGATGCAAGATAATCTTCAGTTACTTATTTTAAAGTTTATTTGTATTAATATTTGCTGTAAAAGTATCTTGTTAGTGGTTTTTCATTAATCTGTCTTTCTTCCTGTGTTATTTACTGGAGTGGTTTATTATTCGTGAGTGTGCTTAAGTCGTTCGTCCAAATCTCACTTCGGAGATGTGTGTTTAATATTTTGCGGCGTGTAGTTGCAGCTTCAGCGGTTATAAAGGAAAGCACTGACAAAGTTATTTGTGCAGTGTTATACAGTTATTACATTTAAAAGTTTTGAGGGGGATTTCGTGCTGTTTGTAGCGAAATAACGATTTAATAAACTTTTGGAAACGTTCCGTCGCTGTGTTTTTTTTAGAGTTTTCTGTGCTCTGGAGTCGTTTAGCAAACATCGTGCTTTAGTTTTCATCTGCCGTTTCTTATTGTTTCTAGTGAAATATTTCGGTAAAATTTTCATTCGGTGTTTTAACTTCGTTGAGTGTTCCAGTGGCCGCTTGAATTTTTGTTTTTAGCTAATAACTTTGTGAAGTTTTGTTGGTATTGGTATTAGTTGTGGTTTAGTAGTATTAATACAATTAGTTGCTTTCTTAGAAGAGAGAGAGACTTTCGAGACCACTATTGTTAGTTCTATAAATAGTTCTTCTTGTGTAACAGAACTTAGGTAACTTAGACGTATAGTTTTTTTTCAGTAACTGTAAAATTTTGCCATGAGTGAGAAGTGTGGGCTCTGTCGTAAGTTTGTCAGTAGCGGGTTACGATGTGGGATTTGTTCAAAGTAGTATTTTCATTGGGGGGGGGGGGGGGTGCAGTGGGGAAGCCAGTGGGCATTCTAGCGAGATCCTCTCCTGGGAATGCAGAATCTGTAATAGAAATAAGTTGATAGAGGAGTAGGAGCGTAAGATCTGTGCCCCTCAGGTGCAGTTACAACACGCAGAGGAGGAACTAGATAGGTTGAGGAGGGTGAAGGGTGCTGGGGAATGATAACTGGCAGTTGGTAAGAAGGCAGTTGGCGGGGGAGGAGGTATTAAGACAGTTGTACTGTGCCTATATGGAATAGATTTGACCAACTGTCAAAGTTAATTGGGGGAGGAGCCTCTTGTGGCTGTAGGTGTAGGAAACATGCAGCAGTCCTCAGCAGTTAAGAGGACTAAGTCAGTTGCAAAGTCTAACAGAAAGAAGAAGGTTCTGCTGTTAGGTAGTTCGCATGTTAGAGGTGTCGGCCAGCACTTGCAGGAAGTGTTCAGGATTGAGTACCAGGTCACCAGCATTGTGAAGCCTACTGCAGGACTGGCTCAGATGACTGACAGCATAGGGGAGTTACGTAGGAATTTTACAAAGGAGGATCAGGTAGTGATAGTGGGGGGAGCCTGTGTATTCAAACATGTGGTAACATGTTCTTTCAGCTCATCATCATCGCTGAAGTGTTGACCACCAAGGGCAGATTTTAGGTGTAAGAAGAGATGAAAGTCGCTAGGAGTGAGGTCCGGGCTGTACGGAGGATGATCAAACGCGTCCCAGTGAAATTCCCGTGCGAGTTGTTTGGTCACATTAGTCGTTTTATTTCATGGCTGTCGTACGATACCCATGTTTCATCCCCCGTGACTATGCGAGAAAGGCAACCATCGCTTTCTTCATTGTAGCGTGTCAAAAACTGAAGTGCACTGCCCCTCCGTTGTTTTTTGTGTTTTTCAGTAAGAATTTTGGGTACCCAACGTGAGCCAAGTTTTCGTAATTTCAGTTTTCCACTAACAATTTCATGAATTAGTGATCGTGAGATTTGCGGAACTTCCATAGCAAGGACACTAAGTGCAAACTTACGGTTGTGCTTAATCTTCTCTTCAACTGTGTGAACCAGTTCATCAGTAACCATAGACGGACGTCCACTTCGTTTTTCATCGTGCACTTGATCTCGTCCTTCATTGAACAGTCTGACCCATCTTCTAAACATGGAATCGCTCATAGCATATTGTCCGTAAACCTCGAAGATTTGCTGATGAATTTCCTTTGGTTTAAATTTCTTTGCATTTAGAAAACGAATCACAGATCTGATATCAGACGCGGTGGCATTTTCAGTTACGGCGGACATTATAAAGAAGCACTACAAAGCACACGTCGGCAGCAGCCATCTGAAAATGGCATACATGTCTTCTTCTAGGGTCAGAGTAACTGCCGCGCATGCTCGGAACTTCGATCTTAGTGCTGCCGCGGATAGAAATAGAAACGGAACTTACTTTGTGGACCACCCTCGCATTATTTTGCAAGTACATCCAATGGTGTACATACCCACTGTCTGCGAAATTTATTATGAATAAAGTTAGTAGTAAAGAAGCAATGAATTAAAATGTCATGCATGATGCAGCAGTTTCTCACGCATCTATGTGTTTATGACATCTTATCTGCTGAACTATTGGTCGTTCAATGATATACTTCTTTAGGTACATTTAGCGGCATGTGTGGATACTGTCTGTAAAAAGTGTTGCGTATAGAGTCAATAGTAACGAAGTAATAAATTTAAACGTCTTGCTTGATGTGGCAGTTTTTCACGCATACGGTGTTTATGAGTTATCTCCAGAAGTAAATGTCGTACAATGATGTAATTTTTCTGGTACTTTTACTGGTATATGCGGATACTGTCTGCACGTGACACTAATACAGTTATTAGTAAAGAAGCAGTAAATTAAAATGTCATGCTTTATGTGGCAGTTTTACTGTAGTGACAATTGAAGTGTAGTAAGCGACAAACATTTTTCCTTTCATCATGTGAAAGTCGTCAGCGAGAAGAAGTTTCATCAATGGCTATGATGTTTCTGTTTGGTTAATGTTTTTAGCGCTGGTATCAAGGGAGATATTGAAGTTCGTACTTTTTGTTAATAGAACGTACAGTTTTTATAACTGCGTTCGATAGCTCTTCTGAAGACAATTGTATTGACGTTGAAACCTGTCGCAAAATAATTCGAGAAATCTCCTAGAATTTGAGAGCACGGTGGCCGGAAACGGCATTTGCGGTGCAAACACTAAGGTAGGCCCGTGGTACGAGGATAAAGCTTTATTTTCCCTTGAACCAACTTACGACCTAGATGTAGGTTCATCTACGAATGCTGTCTATGGAAATACGACGTAGGCTAGAACCTAGCGTATCATAAAGGGCTTAGCAAAACTATTCCACATTTGTGTATCCTCCCAGACTTACGTGAGCGGGAAATAGAGAAATCAACTGTTCATTCTTCAGGTATAACGAGATCTTACACGCTGCGAAAAGTAACTGCTGTATTAAACATCTAAGTGTTAGAAGGAAGATTTGACCTCTCTTTTCCTGTACGTGGCTGTGTGCTTCTTAGTGTTAAATGGGTTCAAATGGCTCTGTGCACCATGGGACTCAACATCTTAGGTCATAAGTCCCCTAGAACTTAGAACTACTTAAACCTAACTAACCTAAGGACATCACACACACCCATGCCCGAGGCAGGATTCGAACCTGCGACCGTAGCAGTCCCGTGGTTCCGGACTGCAGCGCCAGAACCGAAGTGTTTAAGTACATGCTGTCGGACAACTGTCTCTACCCACACTGTTCTAAATTATATCACATGGGATACATACGTTGAACTAAACATTTTATTAATAATACTTTGGTGACCACCTGTACACCGCAGAATAAATACTCTTCTTAACGAAACGTTATTTCATCCTAAACCTAAGCGCGTAATGACGGAGTTACCAGCTACGTGCAATACACGCTGTCGACTTATTTGAGATTGCAGTGCAATTTCGTACACACGTAAATGGAAGAAACAATTTACTTCCAATTATTTGGTAACCACCCAAACCATGTAACATAAATTTTGTCTTCCAAAAAAAAAAAAAAAAAAAAAAAAAGGATAACTTTATCCTTTATTTAAGCATGTGTTCAAACTTTGACCATGGACTGAAAGGCATATTTGTAATCGCCCTTCGAAAAAGCGATGAGCAATCTAATTACAGTGGATCATATGATGGAACATGCACTGGAGATTTGACGACACGTATCGTCTAGTGCAGTTGGGGCTTCGTCATAGATTGCATCTTTTAGTGCTCCCCAAAGAAAGAAATCGAGAGGAGTCAAATCTGGGAACCTCCCAGGCCATTTAACTACAGAATTTCGCCCTATCCAACGTCCAGAAAAGTTCTTATTCAGTATTTGCGTTGCAACCCGGGACGAGTGACCTGAACAATCGTCGTGTTGCAGCCACATACACTGTCGAATATCCAGTGGTACCTCTTCTATCAGACCTGGCAAAATGTTCGTCAGAAAGTGTGCAAACGAATGTCCATTTAGAATACTCGAGATGAAATAAGGTCCCGCAATGTAATTTCCTATGATGCTGCACCATACATTTACGCTCCACGACCGTTGATATTTCATCTGACGAAGCCAGTGTGGGGTTTCGGCTGTCCAATAGTGCATGCTATGCAAATTTACGTAAGCGTGGTTAGTAAAATTTGCTTAATCGGTAAAGAGCACACGCTGGAAAAACGTAAGGTCCTCTATCAGATGCTGAAGTACAACGGACAAAATTCTGTATTACGTCCGAAATAACGGTCATCGAGTGCCTGATGTAGTGACACGTGGTAGGGATGGAAATTCTGTCAATGCAGGATGCGAATGATACTCGTCTGGCTGATTCGCCGTCCCTTGGCAATATGTCTCGAACCACCGTGCGGATTCATTAGAGTCGTAGCCAGAACACCTTCTTAGTGTTCTTCCAGCTTTCTTTCTTGTCCTCTTTTTGGCGTTCAAGCAGCCTGTCCACACTAGCGTCTTAATACACACATCAAAAAAAGTTTTACATCAGCCCGGTTTCCAGAACTCCCGAAGACAGACGTTGACTGTGGCTATTGTATCACAGACACAGTCCCTTTGACTGTTCAGAGATGTCACCAAATCCGCCCAAACAATCATGCATGAGCACTGCGTACTAGACGGACGAGTCCGACTGCCAATCAGTTCCAGTCGTTCCACAAGGAAGGAGGTACACGGCTGGTGTTGTCTGGAGTTCAACCATGCCTAGATGGTCAATACCGCGGTTCGATCGCGTCCGCATTGTTACTTTGTGCCAAGAAGGGCTCTCAACAAGGGAAGTGTCCAGGCGTCTCGGAGTGACCCAAAGCGATGTTGTTCGGACACGAAGCAGATACAGAGAGAAAGGAAGTGTCGATGACGTGCCTCACTCAGCCCGCCCAAGGACTACTACTGCAGTGGATGACCGCTACCTTCGGATTATGGTTCGGACGAACCCTGACAGCAACGTCCCCATGTTGAATAATACTTTTCGTGCAGCCACAGGACGTCGTGTTACGACTCAAACTATGCGCAGTAGGCTGCATGATGCGCAAATTCACTCCCGACGTCCATGGGGAGGTTCATCTTTGCAACCACGACACCATTCAGCGTGGTACAGATGGGCATAACGACATACGGAATGGACCCCTCAGGATTGGCATCACGTTCTCTTCATCGATGAGTGTAGCATATGCCTTCAACCTGACAATCGTCGGAGACGTGTTTGGAGGCAACCCGGTCACACTGAACGCCTTAGACATACTGTCCAGCGAGTGCAGCAAGGTGGAGGTTCCCTGCTGTTTTGAGGTGGCATTACGTGGTACCGACGTACGCCGCTAGTGGTCATGGAAGGAGCCGTAACGGCTGTACGATACGTGAATGCCATCCTCAGACCGATAGTGCAACCATATCGGCAGCATATTGGCGAGGCATTCGTCTTCATGGATGACAATTCGCGCTATCCTCGTGCACATCTTGTGAATGATTTCCTTCAGGATAACGACATCGCTCGACTAGAGTGGCCAGCATGTTCTCCAGACGTGAACAAAAAAAAAAAAAAAAAAAAAAAATGGTTCAAATGGCTCTGAGCACTATGGGACTTAACATCTATGGTCATCAGTCCCCTAGAACTTAGAACTACTTAAACCTAACTAACCTAAGGACATCGCACAACACCCAGCCATCACGAGGCAGAGAAAATCCCTGACCCCGCCGGGAATCGAACCCGGGAACCCGGGCGTGGGAAGCGAGAACGCTACCGTACGACCACGAGATGCGGGCACTCCAGACATGAACCATATCGAACATGCGTGGGATACATTGAAAAGGGCTGTTTATGGAGAACGTGGCCCACCAACCACTCTGAGGGATCTACGTCGAATCCCCGTTGAGGAGTGGAACAACCTGGACCAACAGTGCCTTGACGAACTTGTGGATATTATGCCACGACGAACACAGGTGTGCATCAATGCAAGAGGACGTGCTGCTGGGTACATCTACATCTACATCTACATTGATACTCCGCAAGCCACCCAACGGTGTGTGGCGGAGGGCACTTTACGTGCCACTGTCATTACCTCCCTTTCCTGTTCCAGTCGCGTATGGTTCGCGGGAAGAACGACTGTCTGAAAGCCTCCGTGCGCGCTCTAATCTCTCTAATTTTACATTCGTGATCTCCTCGGGAAGTATAAGTAGGGGGAAGCAATATATTCGATACCTCATCCAGAAACGCACCCTCTCGAAACCTGGCGAGCAAGCTACACCGCGATGCAGAGCGCCTCTCTTGCAGAGTCTGCCACTTGAGTTTATTAAACATCTCCGTAACGCTATCACGGTTACCAAATAACCCAGTATTAGAGGTACCGGTGTGTACAGCAACCTGGACCACCACTTCTCATGGTCTCGCTGTATGGTGGTACAACATGCAATGTGTGGTTTTCATGAGCAATAAAAAGGGCGGAAATGATGTTTATGTTGATCTCTATTCCAGTTTTTCTGTACAGGTTCCGGAACTCCCGGAAGTGAGGTGATGCAAAACTTTTTCTGATGGGTGTATTTCGTGCAATTTCCTGTCGCATCGGACATTGGCGGTCCGAGTAGATAGTCCTATACCGCTATACTGCTTCTACGGCACTTGTTTTACATTTGCGATATAAAATTAGTATACCCAATCCTCCTCATTAGTATACATGTCTGCACGCAACGAATGAGCGGCCTGCAGACAAGTTAAAAGGAAACATTCTGACCAACGTAGCACGAGAGCTCTGCTTGGCGCTGTAAGTGCCGCTAATGCCGATTCCGGCAACCGTGCACACAAAATCTAGCGTATTTCTAGATTATTTTTACTACAGGTTTTAGCGTGAACACTAACAATCGGTATATGCCTGCAATTGTCTTCTGAAGAGCTATAGAATGCAGTTATAAGACGTACGCGGTGCATTTAAAAAGATTTACTTGCTGCAATAACTCCGTTGATAGTAGCACTAAAAACATTATCTAAACACACACAAAAAACGTGCCTCTCGACGCTCTAACATTTTCCGAAAACTGAAATAAAAGGCGTGTTACATCTTACGTGACTCACCCTGTATACATGTGTGTTAAGAACAGAATCGGAGGCAAGAAACATTTATGTTTATATATTTCCTGTCTGACAATTGTTTTACTAAAAATTTATCATTAGCATACGTGAGAACAATCTCCACTTTTTTGCACCCATTTTTAGAGGTAAGAGTGAAACAACTCTTACAGTTAGCGCTTCTAGTTTGCACAATAGTATTTCATGGACAACGGTGTCAAAAGCCTTGGAAAAGTCTAAGAAAATGCCTGTGACACAGTCATCCTTATCAAGAGCTTCAAGTAACGCTTATATGAACTCTACAACGGCCGATACTGTACTTCTTGCACTTCTGAAACCAAACTGTGCTTCCTTAAAGAGGGATTATTCATTCACGTAACGTATCAGTCTATCTTTCATGATTGCTTTAAATATTTCTGAGAATTAAGACCGCAGAGAAATTGGCCTGTAGTTTTCAATGATTCCTGCATTATCTTTCTTTAGTATGGGCACCGCTCGTGGATGGTTTACATACTCAGGGAGAATACTGCAGCTAAAGATTCATTCATCATGTTTGTTACTGCGGCTTTTATCCTATTTTAGCACTCCTTCAGAACGCAGACAGGAATCTTATCAATGCCTGCTACTTGGTTTTTAACTGTTGCACTGTTTTCTTAACTTCAAGCTCTGTTGTGGGAAACATCATTTTGCTTGCTGTATAACTAATAGTAGGTGTTACTGTGTTTTACTAAGATTTTGATGCGGTTTCTCCGAAATATCAGGAGTTCTGATAATTGATCGCATTGAATTACATGCTTAAACTATTTACACCGCCAAGGGACCGTATTTGATGTAAATTTCAACTTGATACCTCTACCCGTTTCTGAGCAAAAGGGGTCTTAACAGTCCGACAGACAGATACGGTCAATAAAGAGATTCTATAAGGGCTTATTTTTTACACAAATTGAAGTACGGAACCCTAAAAAGTAGGTAAAATGTTTATTGTTTCAAAAGAAATCGACATGACTGTTCATAAATTTAACCCACTGTGGGATGATGCGGTCAGTGCCTGCATGGAGAAATGTTTGCGGTTGCCTACGGAACCATGGTTGTACCCAGGCGTGCAACTCTTCGTCCGAAGAAAGTATAAAGCGACGAATTTCCTTGGTACAACCGCAAACTTTTCTCCATGATGGCACTGATCGTCTTGTCTCACATTGGAATAAATGTGTCAACAGTTATGGTAATTAATTTTGAACTAATAAACAGTTCACTTATCTTTTTCATTCGTGTCGTTTTCATTAGAGTGACCCTTGCGTATTGAACTCCACATCGGTGGAAAGCTATTGTCGTCATGGATGGGTCACAACTTAGCTCGTAAAGTGACGACAGATGGGTTTCGATTTGACGGGAAGACAGAAGCAATTATTGTTCATCAAACCTCATTGAAAGTGATGGCCTCGGAAGAGGCTAATCAGTGACTGTAATGCCCGCCCACGGTAGCTGAGTGGTCAGTGCGACAGAATGTCAATCCTAAGGGCTCGGGTCGGAGATTTTCTGCGCTCAGGGCCTGGGTGTTGTGTTGTCCTAATCATCATCATTTCATCCCCATCGATGCGCAAGTCGACGAAGTGGCGTCAAATCGAAAGACTTGCATCCGGTGAACGGTCTACCCGACGGGAGGCCCTAGTCACACGACATTTACATTTTAGTGACTGTAATGGTGTTCTTTAAGGCGAATGGGCAGACATGCAAATCTGTTCCAGTGGAAATGCGATTATGGTTGCTTATTCAGATGAAATTGTTATGTAACATCTACATATGTCTTTTTCGGGTGCTATAGTTGCTAATACGTGGGGGAGTTGGAAAATAAGTTCCCCTGTCGACTATGGTCAGAGTTGTGTATTAAAGAAAAAAAAAGAGAATGAGACATTAAAGATAAGACATATCTTTATTTTTCTACATTATTTCCAAGTGCATTGAGACATTTGTCATACCGCTTTATAAGCTTAAAAAAGCCTTCCAAGAAAGAATCAGGGCGTTGCATACGGAAGAAGCGTTGAGCGGCTTGTTTGACGTCAGCATTGCTGCCAAAGCGCCTTCCGCCGAGAGTCTTCTTGAAAGCAGGAAACAGGTGGAAGTCACTTGGTGCGAGATCCGGACTGTAAGGCGGATAGTGTAGGCGCTCCCAACCAAGAGTTGCAATATGGTTTTGTGTTGCCTTCGCCGTGTGTGGTGTCGCATTGTCATCCAACGGCAGAACGCCAGATCTGAGAAGGCCAGGCCGCTTTTTCCGAATCACCTCTTTCAATTTCGAAAGAGTGTGACAGTACCGCACAGCATTGATGGTCGCATCCTCCAGAAAGTCCAGCAGCAAAACTCCTTTGGCGTCCCAGAAAACGGTGAGTAGCACTTTACCTGCAGACGAAGTGTTTTTGAACTTCTTTCGGACAGGTGACGACGGATGTTTCTACTCCATTGATACGGCCTTCGATTCGGGGGTGTAATGGTGGACCCACGTTTCGAAACGGAAGGTCATTGCCAGATTCATGGCAATGCATGAGCTGTTCCAGGCTGAACGCCATGCGTTGTTCCATGTGTGTCGGGGTCAGTTGGCGGGGCACCCATCGTGCTGACACCTTCCTGTATCGAAGAATGTCGTGGATGATTTTGTGAGCTCGCTCATGTCCGATTCCAAGATCCGCCGCCACTCCATCGATGGTGATACGCCGGTTCGCTTGAATCATGCCATCCACCTTCCCGGCTTTTGCATCTGTAGTGGCCGTGAGCATCCGTCCAGGTCTCGGTATGTCCCGCACTTGCTGACGGCCATCACTGAATTATTGGCACCATCTCTGCACCATTTGCCTCGACATCACACCTGACCCATACACCTCAACAAGGCGGTTACGTATTTCTGTACCTGATACTCCACGTGCCCATTCATAGCGGATAACAGCTCTCACTTCCGCCTTTGACCACGACTCCAAAACGCAACTTCTCTCCATAACTCCTGAGAAAGACTAGCGGCTGGCCCCCGCTTTGCGCAGGCACTGCGACAGCGCCATCCGCTTGATCGCGGTCGACCTCTACCCAATGGTGTATCGGTGTCTTGCACGTGCGCGTTCACCTGCCGTGTCGTCTTTCGCCCATATCACACAACTCTGCCCACAGTCGACAGGGGAAACCTATTTCCCAACTCCCCCTCGTATATTTTTACAAGACCACACTCCAGCACACAGCACTCGTCTAGTGGAAAAATTCGTACAACAGCAAAAAATTCGCCCAGTTCGATATTTTGACCTTATATCCTAAGAGCACATTGGAAACGCTCTCTGAAGGCGCGCCGTTCCTCCTCAGGCTAGCTGCATTGAGAGCAGCAATGTAAGAGAGATATCACTTACCCTACCCAGAATATAGGTACAACCGTCGCCAGCGTCAGAAGTCGCTGTGTGTTCCACATTGCTGCGTTGGTCAATCACGTTCCGTATTGACTTTCCTGTGCTATAACAAACTGTCATTTCCGTTTTACGAATTAAAATATGCTCCCAGTTCGAACATTCATTCTTTGTCTGGATCTGTGTTCTCAGATTTCAGTTAGTAGTGATGGTTATCTCAGATTTTGTGACTTTTCATAATTTGAAGAACCGCTGTATGTAACTTTTTCGACCTTTGAAAAATGGCATGTATTATGTTCGTACAAAGTTCCACGAACTTTTGCTATAAAAAGATTCCAATCATTTTCCCCAATGGCTCTAAATGAAAATTGAAATTGGTATACGGTATTGATGCGCCATCTAGTTCTTATTTCGCATCGTAACGGTACTGTTAACTTAGTGCATAAGAAAGTTTGAAGCCCATTTCTACTATCGAATTACAGATTACGCAGTTGTAGTAGTTTTGTTCGTGGTAATGTCGCAAGTGCGACTTACGTAAGGTCACATAATCTGAAAGACTGTTTATATAAAAGTAATGTACCTGACGGCGAGGAATACTTTTTATGATTCAGAGAAAGAAAATATGGCGAGCTAACGAAAATTAAAGCACAAGTTAAGGTGTACTTCATTTCTGTGTATTCTACCTTGCGTAAATCGGCGTGTAAGGACTACAAGTTTTCAGCGCAGCGTGCCAGGGGTGAGTGGCCTGTGAGTTGTCCCCCATAGGACATAGAGGACAGCCGCTGCATGTGACCGTTTCATTATAACAGGTTGTACTGAATATGAATGCGCTTTGAGAAGCGTAACGTAACCAGATGAAGCCGAGGCTTATGTCATTCACCTTTATGTATTGTGCTCCCTTTATTCCCTCTGGAACTGGTCGCTTAGAGGTCCACAAGCGATGCATATTAATAAGTCACTCTTCTCCTTACATTTCGTAAGGCTTAGCGCATGACCAAAGAACATCCAAAGACTACGTCCTTCGCACATCACTCAGAATAAAGGGAGTTACTTCACTTTTTTGTTTTGGCTGCCAGCTGTTGTTAAGCATTTTTAACACTTCGTAGTACTTTCTTTCAGGACTGGTAGCCCGATACAATTTTTTTTCAACTTGTGTATGCACTGAATTTTCGCATGTGTCCCATAGAAACTTCAGTGATTTTTTTAACTGTCAAAACATCGTAAAGAATTACAATTATATATGCAAAATGATAGTAGGATGGGAAATTAGCAGCCATACTCCTCCAGTCCAAAGTCTCGATACTGGGTTAATAAAAAATAGATAAAAGTTAAGATGGTAGTGTTAAAGCTCCAGGTGTTCGACATACTCTCCCTTGACTTGAGTAAAACGCACAGAACGTTCGCACAACCACTTCAAACACTCAGAAAAGTCTTCTTTGGGATGTTGCTAAACTTGTGCGCTTCAATGCTGTGAATATCTGTTGTGGCATCAAAGCGTTGCCCTTCAGCACGTATTTCCTCACTGTGTCATTTTGTAGTATGCTCGTATGTCTCGTCGCCAGTAATAATTAATCCAGGAAAGAATTTTATGCGTTCTAAATTTCAATTACGTTGGAGGAGATGTCCACGCGTCGTTACTGTTCGGGAGTCAAGGTGTGTGGGAAACACTTTTATCTCCACCAAAGCATTCTAGAGAGGGTCTTTAACGCTAGATTTAGGAATGTTGTTCCAATGCGATTTGTGACACAACAGCGTTGACACATTGCTGCAGCATGTCCGCTGCCTAACAGTACCTGCACACAACTGACTGTTCAGATGCACATATGTCGTTTACAGTTATTAGCTCAAGCTGCCACTATGGTTACTGCTGTGATGTTGCTTTAGACCTGGAATGAAATCAGTCTCGGAACGTTCTGAATGGACGGTATATTCTGTGTTGTTTTATGAACATCCAGATAGAACTGTAAGATAAAGTTTTCTCGATTAGTCCGTGAGGGTTAGCATTTTTCATCCTTCTGTTAATATTAGACTATGGCAGATTAATATTGTTAATTGTCTCTCTTTCCACATCCCGTCCCAATATGGGCTACGGTAAATTAAAATTTCTCTCTCTCTCTCTCTCTCTCTCTCTCTCTCTCTCTCTCACACACACACACACACACACACACACACATACACACACGCGCTCCTCTCTCTCGCTCTCTCTCCAAGTATTGACTAAGAAGTTTATGTTGGAGTCATTATACAGGGTGTAACAGAATGATGTTTTAAAAACTTGCGAGACTGCTGCAGGTGAAAAATTTTGAACGTTTTCGTATAAGTAACCTACAGCCGGAAACGTGAAATAACGTTTCTACGGTCAACACTGCGCTGTTAAAAATCCACACACTACTGTACTAGAAGCTACAGCTGAGATTCTCAGTAAACGTTTGGGATATAATTTTTGGATATCACCTTACTGGACATCAGGTTTTACCAGATAGTTCGAATGGCGCCGCCTAATATGTGAACACCCTGGACGATACCTTGCCTGAACCTCTGGAAGATGTTACCCTGAAGCTGCTCACTAGTGTGGTTTCAGTGCCATGGTGCACTAGCGCACTTTGATCATCGGGCCAGAGCATATGTCACAGGCAAAATCAGACAGAGAGAAATTAGAAGGGGACGACCAGTTCCTCAGCCTCTGCGCTCCGCTGACATCACCCCTCCTGACTTCTTCCTCTGGGCTTATGTAGTCAGTTGTGTAGTATTCAACACTAGTAGGAACAGTGCCTGAGCTTAATCTAGATTTGCATCTACACAGATAATTTGCAAGACACAGTGCGGTGCATGGCGGAGGGTACCCTGTATCACTACTTGTCTTTTCTCTTGCTTTCGTGAATAGAGCGATGGAGAAACGACTGTCTATATGCCTCCGTATGATCGCTAAATTCTCGTATCTTGTCTTCGTGGCCTTTACGCGCAATGTATGTTGGTGGCAGTATAATCGTTCGGCAGTCAGCTTCAGATGCCGATTCTCTAAACTTTCTCAATAGTTTTTTCTCGAAAAGAACGTCGCTTTCCCTCCAGGGATTCCCATTTTAGTTCCCGAAGCATCTCCGTAACACTTACGTGTTGTTCGAGCCTACCGGTAACAAATCTAGCAGTCCGCCTCTGAATTGATTCGATGTCTTCCTTCAGTCCGACCTGGTACGGTTCCAAAACACTCGAGCAGTACTCAAGAATAGGTCGCACCAGCGTCCTATACGCGGTCTCCTTTACAGGTAAACCACTCTTTCCTAAAATCCTGCCAAGCAACCAAAGTCGGCCATTCGCCTTCCCTACCACAGTTCCCACATGCTCGTTCCAGCACATATCGCTCTGCAACGTTATGCCCAAATACTTAAACGACTTGACTGTGTCAAGCAGGACACTAGTAATACTGTAGCCGATCATTACTGATTTGATCTTCGTCCTCATCCGCATTAACTTACATTTTTCCACATTTAGGGCTAGCTGCAATTCATCACACTAACTGGAAATCCTGTTTAAGTCGTCTCGTATCTTTCTCCAGCCACTCAACTTCGACATCTTACCGTACACCACGGCATCATCAGCAAACAACCGCAGACTGCTGCCCACCCTGACCGTAAAATCATATATGTATACGGAGAACAACAGCGGTCCTATCACATTTCTCTGAGGCACTCCTGACGATACCCTTGTCTCTGAGAACACTCGCCGTCGAGGACAACACACTGGGTTCTATTATTTAAGAAGTCTTCGATCCACTCACATACCTATCAACTTATTCCATATTCTCGTACCTTCGTTAACAGCCTGCAATGGTGCACCGTGTCAAATGCTTTCCGGAAATCTGGTAACTTGGAATCTGCCTGTTGCCCGTCACCCATAATTCTCAGTATATCGTGTGAGAAAAGGGCACGCTAAGTTTCGCACGAGCGATGCTTTCTAAAACCGTGCTGATTCCTGCACATAAGTTTCCCAGTCTCAAGAAAGTTTATTATATTCGAACTGAGAATATGTTCAAGGATTCTGCAACAAGCAGAAGTAAGGGATATTAGTCTGTAATTTTGCGGCTCCGTTCCTTACCTTTCTTATATATTGGACTCACATTCACTTCTTTTCAGTCACTTGGGACGGGCGAGAGATTCACGATAATTGCAAGCTACGGAAGGGGCCCAAGCCGTAGAGTACTCTTTATAAAATCGAACTGGGATTCCGTGCAGACCTGGTGATTTATTTAGTTTCAAATCTTTCAGTTGTTTCTCTACACCAGGTATGCTTATTAATGTGTCGTCCATACGGGAGTTGTCCGATGGTCAAATGACGGTGTGTTTGTAAGATTTTCCCGCGTGAACGATTTCTTGATCGTGAAATTTAAAACTTCAGCTTTCGTTTTGCTATCTTCAACTGCCACACCAGACTGGTGATCAAGGGACTGAATGGAAGCTTTAGAACCGCTTAGCGATTTTACATACGACCAGAAATTTCTCGTATTCTCTGCCAGATCTTTTTCCAGGGTGTGACGGTGGTAGTTGTTGTATGCTGCGCGCATAGATCTTTTCATAGACTCACGAATCTCTACTGATCTTCCCTGGTCACTTATGCATTCCCTTTTGAACCGAGAGTGGAACAGCCTCTGCTTCATCAGCATATGCTGAATTTAGTTATTAAACCATGGTGGGTCTTTTCCATCCTGTGTCCTCAGATTGACGTTGCAATCACATGGTTGCTGCCAACTTCGGAATACAGACTGTCTTGGAGTGGTATCGATAGCTAACGATACCATGTTCCTCGACCTCCTTTCCCAATAACCATCCTCGCCTCATCACTGTTATCATGTACATGCACTACCGGGAACGACAGCAAGAGGAGGGGGGGGGGGGGGGTGAGGTGGAGGTTTGGGCACAAGTGACAGTGTATAGACAGGAGTCGGATAATCAGCCGATGACAAGTTGCAGGCCACACCATGACATTCGTCTTGTGACTGGCTGTGAACAGTGGATGGAAAACTAGCCACTCACACCCAGGGACAGAGATATTCCTCTACTGGCGAAGGCGCAACGGCGACTGGAGGATCCTCGGAGGCCCACCAGAAGAGGGCAGGGCAAAGGGCGCCCGCCCACCCTCCGCGGCTGGTGATGCTGGCGCTGCGGTGATGGCGACGGCGCTGCGTCGACGTCCATTGCTACACGTCAGGTGCCAGGGATAGCGAGTGACCCAAGACTCCGGTGACAGTGCCTCGTTCCAACGCATGTGTCTGCCAAAAACTCTAAAAAATAGCAAATCATGCACATTAAACATGGCAGCAGTGCCGATCGCTGTGGCGGGTGCAGCAGCTGAGCAGTGTCCTGTGTCAGCGTCTATGCAAGATTTCTACCAGAAATTTGCCGTTACTTGGCTGGGAACGATAGGGGGAGTTAAAAACCACTTAAGCTCGCTCCGGCCGTATGGGACTGATGATTTTCTTTATAAAAGAGTAAGACACTCTGATGGACTGATAAGCTGTGCCGAAGCGCAGAATAACGGCACACGACCGGATCGCTAATCTGCCTACTCGTATGTGGCTAACCGGCGCAGAGGTACTGTAACAGAGTCTTGAGACTGGGACCTGCTGCCCACGCCTGGGCAATCTGACGGTGGTAGATGAGATAGATGAGAAACCCATCAAGTGTGTCATTGTCTTGGACATCAATATGAAAGCAAGAATCGTCTGAGGCGTCGACCAACGATTAGTGCCGACTGATAGGTTAGAAAGTGTGTCCGCATTAGAATGACTAGACATTGGCCTATACACAATTTCATACTGATAACTGGAGAGGAGCAGAGACGAACGCTGCAGCTTCCGCGCCGTGTGTGGAGGGACCGGCTTTGATGGACTGAACATTGAAGAGAAAAGCTTATGGTCGCCCACCGAGAAGAATTTCCTGGCATACAAGTATTGGTGGAATTTAGTCCCGCGTATACGACACGAAGATCTTCGAAGAGTTGTATTGTGCTTTGTTTAAGAGTTTGGATGTAAAGGCAGTTGACCTGTCCAATGCTCCATCTCTGTGCAAGAGGACAGCACCGACCCAATAAGAGGATTTGTCAATCGCTTAGTGAGATCAAACTGTATCAAACAGCGATCGTGCAGTAAAACAGTCTTCAGTTTCTCAAATGAAATTTGAAATGCTCTTGTCACTCAAACGGAACATTCTTCCGCTGAAGACGATGCAGTGGAGCTGGAATCTGCACAGCCTGTGGAATGAACCGTATGCAGTAAGTGAATTCATCCAAAACAGCGTGGAGTTCTCCGACGTCCCGAGGAACTGTAAGGTCCCAGATGTGACTGGAGAGGGTGGATATCCTGACTGTTGATAACGTATCCCAAATGTTTAGTTTCAGGCTGGAAGAGGGAGCACTTGGCTTTATTGCATTTTAACCCAGCACCTGAGAGCACTTGAAACAACTTCCCGACATTGGAAAGATGTTCTTCGGGAGTACGTAACGAAGCTATGATGTCGCCCGAACAGTTCATAGAAGAAGGAACTATAGAAGCCAACTGTTCTCTAAGTAACATTGAAATATTGCAGGTGCGGACGCGCTGCTAAAGGAGAACTGAAAAAACTTAAATGACCCCTTACTTGGGCTGATCACAAAAATTTATTGAGACTGTTCATCTAAGTGAAACTACAAATAACCGTAACGAAGATCAATCTTGCAGAAGAAGCGACCTGCATCAAGCTTGTCCGTAAGTTACTCAGGCCGTGGCAAACGAAAAGAGTCAGCCACAGACTGGATTTGCCATTGCCTTGACATCTGCATATAATCGTAATTTTTCCGATGGTTTGTTGAGGATCACCAAATGGGATGCCCACTGTTTGGCTTGTAAAGGTGAAATCAATCGATTTCTCTTGGAAGATAAGAGTTTCCGTGCCATTTTATCTCTGGTAGCTTGATAGGTAGGCCTTGCTCAGTAAAACCCTTTTTGTGCTGTTTTAGTAGTGTTACGAAACTTGGCAGGGAGGCTGTAAGTACTCAATATGGGAATGTCATGTCCACCGTAACGAGAAAGAGTTTCCTATGACATATGTAACTTGGGTTAGCCTAACAGTTCGTATGTGCTTCTATTGATAAGAGTCACGGATTGACCACTGTGCAATTGCGCACGTATTCTGTGTTTCAAAGTGACAAATAATTTATTAACATGACGCTGGATGAAAGATGTTTGTGACTTCTTCGCTGTTGCACTTGACTTCCACTGTGCAGTACTAGAATCAGTACTTGGTTTGGAAGTATTGCATTTTCATCCATTCACTAATACACTGAAGAACATACAGATTTCTTGCTGGACTTGCGTTTCACTTAGCATCATGACATCGACACGTTTTCTTTTGTGTGTGTGTGAGTCTGTCTGTGTGTGTGTGTGTGTGTGTGTGTGTGTGTGTGTCGGAGAGAGAGAGAGAGAGAGAGAGAGAGAGAGAGAGGTGAACCGAAGCACTACCTTGCATTAAGGCTCGGTACAGGGAATTATTCAGCTTTATTCAGGCGTAAGCAGGTGGGAGGGCTCGTAGCTCGTGGCCCTACTAAAGATGTTGGTTATCGTTGAATCCAATTACTAGGGGGCCTCGATGATTGCACGAGGGACCCGCACTCGGTGCCACCGTTGTGGAGCAGCAGAGCCAGTATATTCCGGGTGTCGGGTAATGCGCCTAAGTTCATCGATCCTACAGAGGAGTTCCGGCGTTGCATTTATGATGTGGTCGGAGATGCGTGGGATGTTGAGTTGCAGGCCGGGGTGGCCGAGCGGTTCTAGGCACTACAGTCTGGAACCGCGCGACCGCTACGGTCGCAGGTTCGAATCCTGCCTCGGGCATGGATGTGTGTGATGTCCTTAGGTTAGTTAGGTTTAAGTAGTTCTAAGTTCTAGGGGCCTGATGACCTTAGAAGTTAAGTCCCATAGTGCTCAGAGCCCTTTGAACCATTTGATGTTGAGTTCGGTGTGAAGGTCGGCAATCTGGACCCATCTTGGAGCTCCTAAGACGTGGCGGAGGCATCTGTTTTGAATGACTTGTAGTGGCCGAAGGTTGGATGGGCTGGTAGTTCCCCGCGTGGAGCAGCCATAAAGAAGTGCAGGTAAAACTGTCGCTCGATATAGCCGAAGCTTCGTTCGACCATTCATCTGGCAACTGCGCAATAGCGGGTATAATTGGTGTAGGAGGTATAATAGTTGAATCCTCTTGTTGTGGATATGACGTTTGAAAAGGAGTTAGCTGTCGAGGGTGACCCCAAGTATTTTACATCGTTTGTGCTTGCAAGTTCTCGATGGTGAAGAGTTAGACAGCCTTAGTTTTGTCGGCGTTAAGACAGATGTGATTATCTAATGCCCACTGTTTCGTCAGCGTGAGCTGTAGCTGTAGTCTCCCCACGGCCGCAGTAATCCGCCAGCTACCAGTGAGTAAGGCTGTGTCGTCCGCAAATTGAGCCAGGGTGACCTGAGTCAGGATTGGTAAGTCGTCAACACAAACGATGAAAAGAGTTGGGGATAAAACCGAGCCCTGTGGGAGGCCTTCCTGTAGGCGTCTAATGCTGTAGCGCTTCCCATCGATGTGGACCATTATCTGGCGGTGTTGGAGAAACTGCCAGTGATATGTAAGGTTGTGAGGTTTTGCAGTTTGATCAAGAGCTTATCTGTCCACACATGGTCATAAGATTTTTCTATGTCTAAAAATATGGCCGCTCTATAATTACAAACATTCATATTATAGGCGATGTACTCTGCAACTCGCAGTTGTTGAAGATCAGCTGAAAGCGAAGGCTGGAACGCTAACTGATCTGGCCTAATGATGTCCTGTTCGTGGATAAATGGTCTCATGCAGCGCAAAATGAGGAGTTCCAGCAACTTCGATGAGGTGGAAAGTAGGCTGATGGGATGGTAGTTAGTAGGCAGACTAAGGTCTTTGTCGGGTTTGGGGATCAGGTTGATCCGCGCGACCTTCCATGCACCTGGAAAATAGCCCAGCCTCATACAACTATTATAAACCCTTGTGACCAACTCTAACGGCTTGTGTGGTAAATGTTTTAGCTGTTCGTTTGTAAAGCAATCCCGTCCAGGGGCAGAAAGAATTCCCAGGTGGCAGATTGAACTCTTCACCTCAACAGGTGTGGTCAGCTGTGGTTCAATGTGAGGAGGAGACTCTCGTATATCCTGAACTCTGCGACGTATTCCCTCATTGACAAAGTCATCAGCGGTGTTTTCAGACTCTTACACCTCGACGAAAATTTCGGCCTTGCCCAGCGGGTTATATACCAGTCCTTGCGGGCCCTGAAGTGGTCGTTTCGGCGACATTGGTTGACGAAGGTGTCTGACCAGACTCCAGTGGTCGCGCTTCTGGAGAGCAAAGGAGGTCATTTGTCTTTCCACATTTCCTCACAGTGCCAGCCACTGTGGCCGAGCAGTTCTAGGCTCTTCATTCCGGAACCGCGCTGCTGCTACGCTCGCAGGTTCGAATCCTGCTTCGGGCATGGATGTGTGATGTCATTATGTTAATTAGGTTTAAGTAGTTCTAAGTGTAGGGGACTGATGATCTCAGATGTTAAGTGTTATAGTGCTTAGAGCCATCTGAATCATATCCTCGCAGTGTTCTACAGCTCGGCGGTGGAGTTCTCTGGAGAGCCTATTCATCTCCCTGCGGTCGTCTGGATTCCTATATCGTTGCTAGCGTCGTCGTGCCCTGCTCTTGAGGTATTTCAGTTCTTGCAGCAGGGGAACAAACGTGTTTTGGTGGGATACCTGGTGTACCATGGTAACAGAAGCATGGTGGAAGGAATGCTTGATATTCTCTGTCAAACTGCAGATGGCTTCATCGATGTGATCAGTAACTGACACGTCGTTGGTGGGACGGACGTTATTATTGAGGAAGTGTGCAAATTGGTCTCAGTTTGTAGTGGTAGACAATGTTGTTGGCAAGCAGTCCAGGGCCTCAGACAGTACAACAAGCATAGGATGATGGTCAGATGTAAGGTCGTTAACTGTACGTAACTGAAGATCTAGGTGTAGGTTCTTGAGCATTACAATGTCTAGGACATCTAGGCTGTGAGTTGGATTTTCTGGAACGTGTTGTAAGGACGTAGACATCGACACACTTGCCGTTACTTTACATTTCAGCGAGATACCAATGGCAGAATTGGTCCCTTCCAGCCTACTGCCTAGGACCCTGGTATTTTTAACGACATTGGCCTGGCTGAGACTTTGTGTGCCATGGCGTGCGAATGACGAGCACAGCATGCTTACCATTACTCTGGATTGCTCAAATGGGAGTGCAGTCAAAGTCCTCATCTGCAATATCACGGGAGTCCTGATGCTCCGCTAATTCCAAAACCTGTTTCATGCTAGGATCAGAATACTTAAGAATCTGCTCGGGTATGCGAGGATCTGACACGTTTTGAGTACTTTAGTTGCTAATCATGGCATCACTACAGTAACATCCACACTTATACATGAATCTGTAATCTTGTGTGAGTGCTTGTAATTCAGCCACCCACTGCTTGTGTATCTGACTGGGCTGCCTACGAAAGGGAAAGAATCTGTAACGTGCAGTTGCCGCATTATGCTTTTCGTCACAGTACTTGTCTAGTACAGCAGTAAGCAATAATTTCAGGGTGGACAATGGGATTAATAAAACTGACAAACTGCAGGGACTGATTCATGACTGGAAGCGTGACTGGAAATGGAGGAAAAAAGATCCTATGAACATGTGTCCGGAAATGCATTGTTGCCACGGTAGATGGCTCTGACGAATGATTGTTCCGCTGAACATGTGCCGTGTGTGCTTTGTGTTTTGGAGGTGGTAGGGATAGCGGCGGCTGTCAAGCAGGATGCACAAAATCGTACTTCGGCTTACACCATGTTGAGGGCCACTTGTTTGGAGCTTTTACTAGGATTCGTCTCAATATCCTGTAGTACCCGGTCTTTCAAATCTGATGTACGCACAGTCCACCGCCTCCTTGCATGTTAATCTGTCTGAATGGACCCATGATCACAAAAACGCCCAAAAAGGACTTGAAATGTTGTGTGATGTGATTGGTGCCTTTTGAGTACTTGTTTTGGCAGCACACAAACAGCATCTCGGCTTTCTCCCGATATGAACAGTGGACCATTCTGCCACTTACAGTACGCAGCATCAATCACACAGCTTGCAATACACAAGAAACACACGGCAGTTAGTCACAGGAACCGTCATTCGTCCTTCTACCGTGATAACGATGTATTTTCTGACACACGTTCATAGGACCTGTTTTCCTCCATTTCCAGTCATGAATCAGTCCCTGCAATTTGTTGGTTTTATTAATATTCACCCTATATGATTTCAGGCTAACCGGTTCACTTTAACACCAACTGTCACAAGAAAATCTGGTTGCCAGTCTGCACCTCCAATGTGATGCGCTTGGAAGTGCGAGTCGAGCTGCAAGTGGTACTCGAACCATTCCTCTTGTTGAGACTCAAATTAATGGAGTGGCGATGCGAAAACAGGCGCTGCTGGCCGTGGCGGTGATGCGGGTGTTGGGGACGACGCCGCTGTATTTGTTTCCGATGCTAGCAATCGGTTCATGGATTCCAGAAGCTTTTGCATCTCCTGAGTCTGCAACTGAATAATCTGAGTTAACGATACTTCTTGCGGGTCGCTGGCCACTAAGCTATCCTGGAAAAAGTACCAGTTACTCACTGTCCACAGAGTGTCCGGGCTAGAGGTATATACACTCCTGGAAATGGAAAAAAGAACACATTGACACCGGTGTGTCAGACCCACCATACTTGCTCCGGACACTGCGAGAGGGCTGTACAAGCAATGATCACACGCACGGCACAGCGGACACACCAGGAACCGCGGTGTTGGCCGTCGAATGGCGCTAGCTGCGCAGCATTTGTGCACCGCCGCCGTCAGTGTCAGCCAGTTTGCCGTGGCATACGGAGCTCCATCGCAGTCTTTAACACTGGTAGCATGCCGCGACAGCGTGGACGTGAACCGTATGTGCAGTTGACGGACTTTGAGCGAGGGCGTATAGTGGGCATGCGGGAGGCCGGGTGGATGTACCGCCGAATTGCTCAACACGTGGGGCGTGAGGTCTCCACAGTACATCGATGTTGTCGCCAGTGGTCGGCGGAAGGAGCACGTGCCCGTCGACCTGGGACCGGACCGCAGCGACGCACGGATGCACGCCAAGACCATAGGATCCTACGCAGTGCCGTAGGGGACCGCACCGCCACTTCCCAGCAAATTAGGGACACTGTTGCTCCTGGGGTATCGGCGAGGACCATTCGCAACCGTCTCCATGAAGCTGGGCTACGGTCCCGCACACCGTTAGGCCGTCTTCCGCTCACGCCCCAACATCGTGCAGCCCGCCTCCAGTGGTGTCGCGACAGGCGTGAATGGAGGGACGAATGGAGACGTGTCGTCTTCAGCGATGAGAGTCGCTTCTGCCTTGGTGCCAATGATGGTCGTATGCGTGTTTGGCGCCGTGCAGGTGAGCGCCACAATCAGGACTGCATACGACCGAGGCACACAGGGTCAACACCCGGCATCATGGTGTGGGGAGCGATCTCCTACACTGGCCGTACACCACTGGTGATCGTCGAGGGGACACTGAATAGTGCACGGTACATCCAAACCGTCATCGAACCCATCGTTCTACCATTCCTAGACCGGCAAGGGAACTTGCTGTTCCAACAGGTCAATGCACGTCCGCATGTATCCCGTGCCACCCAACGTGCTCTAGAAGGTGTAAGTCAACTACCCTGGCCAGCAAGATCTCCGGATCTGTCCCCCATTGAGCATGTTTGGGACTGGATGAAGCGTCGTCTCACGCGGTCTGCACGTCCAGCACGAACGCTGGTCCAACTGAGGCGCCAGGTGGAAATGGCATGGCAAGCCGTTCCACAGGACTACATCCAGCATCTCTACGATCGTCTCCATGGGAGAATAGCAGCCTGCATTGCTGCGAAAGGTGGATATACACTGTACTAGTGCCGACATTGTGCATGCTCTGTTGCCTGTGTCTATGTGCCTGTGGTTCTGTCAGTGTGATCATGTGATGTATCTGACCCCAGGAATATGTCAATAAAGTTTCCCCTTCCTGGGACAATGAATTCACGGTGTTCTTATTTCAATTTCCAGGAGTGTACAATCAAATGCTTATAACGAAACAGCTCGACATTTTAGGTTGTTGGGTAAATACTCAGTCGATAGAGACACTTCCAAAGAACTGATCCTCACCATTTAATGAACAGCGTTGTCATATGGCGCATGCGTACAATTGTTTACTATGCTCTAAATGCTCCCACAAGTAAATCCATTTATCAGTGGGACAAAAGTCTAAGAGAAATGGGAAATTTGATTTCAAACGATGGAAAACACCCCAAAACGAGTGTGAATGAAGAGACTGTGGAACGTGTGTGTGAAGCATAGGCTAGAAGAATATGTAAGTACGCTAGACAACTTAGTAGGGAAGTAGCCGTCCCCCGTCTACGGTGAACGACATTGCGCACAAACGACTCCGGTTGGGTGCTTGGACACTTCAACTTTTTGATCACCTTAAGCCTGAGGATCACCGCCTAAGATGTGAGTATTCTGTTGAAATGTTGCATCGTCTTCACGAAAACAACGACTACCTCAATGCAGTGCTGTTTAGTGATGAAGCTACCATCCACATCTGCGGCAAAGTTAACGACGTAACTGTCGAATGTGGGAAAGTGAGACTCCAGGAGAAGTGATTGAGTACAAAAGGAACACACTAAAAGTTAATGTGTCGATGGGATTACATAAACATGGTGTAACTGGTCAGTTTTTTTATGGTGTCTGCATCGACAGGGCACACCTGTCTCGAAATGTTGGCGAACTAGGCCATTTCACAGATGCCTCCCAGTTTCATTTTCCACCCGAATTGTATCCTACTCACTATCATAGGGATGTTACCACATTTCTCCATTAGGGGATTCCTGAGCTTTTGATCGGAAGAGGGGGAGGTGGTTCCATGGTCCCACTGTCCCGCCCCCGCTATCTCTCAATTTGACACCTCTGGATTTCAGTACGTGGGTGTTCATCAAGGACAATTCTAATCAAATTGCGTAACTATGGAGTATCGCCTCAGTTGTGCGTCTTTATTTATAATTTCCTGTCAGAAAGGTCACGGTTCGTAGTAACTGACGGAAAGTCACAGAGTGAAACAGAAATAATATTTAACATTCCCCAAGGAAGTGTTATAGGTCCTCCAGTGTTCCTGATCTACATAAATGATTTAGGAGACAATGTGAGCTGCCCTCTTAGATTGTTTTCGTATGATGCTTTCATTTATCGTCTCGAAAAGTCATCAGATTATCAAAGCAAATTGCAAAATGATGTATAAAAGATATCTATATGGAGCTCAAAGTGGTAACTGATTCTCAATAACGAAAAGTGTGAAGTCACCCACATGAGTACCAAAAGGAATCCGCTAAATTTCAGTTACAGGATAAAATACTCAAATCTATAGGCTGCAAATTCAACAAAATAATTAGACATTACAGTTACGAATAACTTAAATTGGAACGACCACATACGGTAGTTAATGTTATGGGGAAAGCAAACCAAAGGCTGCGATTTATTGGCAGAATACTTAGAAAATGCTGCAGATCAACTAGAGAGACTGTGTATACTACACTTGTTCGTCCTCTCCTGGAGTATTGCTGTGCCGTGTGACACACGCATCGTTCAGGATTGAAGGACGACATCGAGAAAGTTCAAGGAAGGGCAGCTCGTTTGATATTACCTCTAAATAGGGGAGAGAGTGCCAAGGAAATGATAAGCGAATTGGGGTGCCAATCATTAAATCAAAGGCGATTTCCATTGCGGTAGGATCTTCTCATGAAATTTCAATCATCACCTTCGCCCTCAGTGTCTGAAAAAAAATTTTGGTGGCGCCCACCCACATAGAGAAGGAGAATGATCTTCATAAAATGAGATAAAGCCGAGCACGCTCGGAAAGGTTTAAGTGTTTTTCCCCCGCTTGTGGTTTGAGGGTGGAACGGTAGGGAAATAGGTTGAGGGTGATTCGATGAACCTTCGGCCAGGCACTTAATAGTGAATTGCAGAATAATGATGTAGATGTAGATATTGTTTGCAGAACGAAAGTACGAGACCTGATAGATTTAAGACAATGTACCTTCGCCGCAGTAGACGCCATAACGCCTGTCATGCTTATGAAATGAGGCGAGAAGTCGAGTACCTTTCCGATATCTGTCGAACTACTAACGATGCCCACAATGAACTATAGCAATACGTATAAAATGTTCGAACTTCTGTGTACGATGTTGGACAAGCAAGTTTACAAAACGTAGTAGGTACACCTCTAGTCCAGACACCCTATACATATCAGCCTCCTTATATAGCGCAAGAAACACTGTCAGTTACTGGGAGAATGTTCTGAATCACACACCGTAACGTTAGTACACAGAAGCAGTGCAACGGCCGAGCACAGCAAATGTACGCAATAAATACACAGCAAGTGCGCTTGTTGAAACGTGGAAACAAAACACAGCAAAACCAATGTTCTTGACGGGAAGCGAGACGACCAACAAATCGATGCCACCAATGTTCAATACCGACGAGAAGTAGACCAATCGGCAAACAAACATAGTGTTCCCTCGTCGTCAGATGTTTGGTTATCCCGTTGCGGATACCAATGAGTTGGTGGTTACTACGACAGAGAGAAAAAGAATGAAATTCACAAGCGTTGTGTGAAAAAAGTCGTTTACTTAACACAGTTTCCAATTACAAGTCAAAAAGCAGAAAACAGTACAAATTCATGAGTCAGGCTAGGTCCATAGAAACTATTTGATAAAAAGTATCCGGAAACCCCAAAAAACATACGTTTTTCATTTTAGGAGCATTGTGCTGCCACCTACTGCCAGATCCTCCATATCAGCGACCTCAGTAGTCATTGGACATCGGGAGAGAGCAGAATGGGGTGCTCCGTGGAACTCACGGACTTCGGACGTGGTCAGACGATTGGATGTCACTTGTGTCACACGTCTGTACGAGAGATTTCCACACTCCCGAACATCTCTAGGTCCACTGTTTCCGATGTGATAGTGAAGTGGAAACGTGAAGGGACACGTACAGCACAAAAGCGTAGAGGCCGACCTCGTCTATTAACTGACAGAGACCGCCGACAGTTGAAGAGGGTCGTAATGTGTAATAGGCAGACATCCATCAAAACCATCACACAAGAATTCCAAACTCAATCAGAATCCACTGCAAGTACTATGACAGTTAGGCGGGAGGTGACAAAACTTGGATTTAATGCTCATAAGCCACACATCACGCTTGTAAATGCCAATCGGCGCCTCGCTTGGTGTAAGGAGCTTAAACATTGGACGATTGAACAGTTGAAAAACGTTGTGTGGAGCGAAGAATCACGGTACACAACGTGGAGATCCGATGGCAATGTGTGGGTACGGCGAATGCCCGGTGAACGTCATCTGCCAGCGTGCGTAATGCCAACAGTAAAATTCGGAGGCGGTGGTGTTATTGTGTGGTCGTGTTTTTCATGGAGGGGGTTGCACCCCTTATTGGTTTGCGTGGGACTATCACAGCACAGGACTACATTGATGTTTGAAGCACCTTCTTGCTTCCCACTGTTGAAGAGCGATTCGGGGATGGCGATTGCAGCTTTAAACACGATGGAGCACCTGTTCATAATGCACGGCCTGTGGCGAGTGGTTACACGACAGGAACATGCTGTAATGCACTGGACTGCAGAAATTCCTGACTTGAATCCTATAGAACATATTCAGGATGATTTGAAACGCCGATTTCGTGCCAGGCCTCACCGACCGACATCAATACCTCTCCTTAGTGCAGCACTTCAGAAAGAATGGGCTGCCATTCCCCGCGAAACCTTCCAGCACCTGACTGAACGTATGCCTGCCAGAGTGGAAACTTGCATCAAGGCTAAGGGTGGGCCAACACCATACTGAATTCAAGCATTAGCGATGGAGAGCGCCACGAACTTGTAAGTCCTTTTGAGCCAGGTGTCCGGATACTTTTGATCACATGGTAATAAATACACAATAGTAGAAAAGGCTGAGTGTCGAGACACCACAGTTAGAGTCGGGTGGCTGCGACGTGTGTCGCCCATCAGTGGGCTTCGGCCTTGGCGCTGCCTGCGTGACTGATGAGGGCGTGTTTCGAATGTGGCCATAGGTTCGCGGTACCATCATATGATTGCTGCTAACTTCAGAACGTGGACTGCCTTGGCACTGTATCGATGATGAAAGATACCACACGAGGCTAAAGTGTCTTCATTTCCAAGAAATTAGAATCTCAGATGGATGTCGCTTCTGTATTTAAAGATGTTGAAGGCTTATGCTTCATGGTAGTTGCTAACGGTGAGAAGAGCCATCTAAAAGCTGAGGCTGTGCCTACGTAACATTCACTGACACCGATACAGTGCTTTGCATCGTCGCCTCCAGTTTAGGTTCACTGTGAAAAGCGTCAAACCGTTTCGGCTGGTCGTTTTTCACTCAGTTTGGAAGATTTGATTTAACGTAATTAAACTTATGCAGGTTGTGCAAACAAATTTATCATGTTGGATAAATCGATAACAGTTATTTATAGGGGCGATTGCATTTGATTTTCGTCAGTGTACTTCACTGAACCTAGTGAATGCCATTATAATGACTTCTTTGGGAGGACTTTTAAACTGTGGTGTGCTGGGGACCGGACACTCAGGGAGAATAGATAGTGAGCGGAATTCCGCAGATAAAGAACAAAATGTTCTGAGAATTGACGATGGCCACTGATGTTAAAGCAGCCACGTGCATTGTCCATAGGACAAGAGACGACCAAAAACTCAGGCGGGGATGCCCACAGCCCAGAGCCAATAAAACTGGAACTGTGTGAACCAAGATGGAAATACATAGTACGAGGAAAAAGGCGATGTCCAGTTGGTGAATGGTGCTTTCTATGGCGTGTGTCCTATTAGAGAAAGGTGCATAGAAGACCTTAGATCTGCACCAAGAAATTGTGGCGAAGCAGCAGGTGGCAGATGGACCTTTTCAAAAAGAACATTCTGCATAACAGCCAACTCTTGGACATTCTAAAATACACGAAAAACAGACTCTAATGAATTGAAGGTTGCACATGGCTGGCAGACTGTCGCCAGCCAAACAGGTCATTTTTTTTCTCAGAGCACTCCCCACAGGCAGAAAATACCAAATGAACAGATAAAAAGACCATTGGTTGGTGGTTGTAGCGTGACGTTAGTATGACATAACATTTGAGTTGACTTTTGCAAGAACAGAGGTGGGAACACAAGCTTATGGGATTTGTAGTTTTACCAGCATCTGGTGGCACATTTTTAACAACAAAACAGTTACGGCATTGGTGGATAAAACGTAAAATTTTAAGTACTGATTGACGAAATTGTGTCGGGGCGAAATGTGGGGTGGCTTCGCTTTAATCTCTAAAAACGGACACTTGTCGTATGGCTCTTGGTCACTGAACATAGATTCTCGGCTTCTGGCTCTTCGTAACTCAACTTAGGGACTTATGTTGGGTGCATGGAATGGCAGATTTGGAACGTAGCTCTATCCGGCTGTGGAGACTGGCAGATGATGTTCAGCATACCCTCTCTCCCACTAATTAATTTTGCAAGTGTTAATTATATTATCTGAATTTCATTCTCCGTCAAGGTTTAATCGCTCATGAATCAATTTCATGGCATGTCTTTTTAACATTTTGTGCATGTTCGAGTTCACAGCAGCACACTCCTAGGTTTGCATTTGATGGCAGCCGGTCACGCATCAACGGTTTTCTCACGTTACACCGACGAGTATGATGAGAGTAACTTGCAACACGGGCACGTTAGGACACGTGGAACTCAAGGATTCAGCGTTATTTAAGGTTCAGTGTTCCCATGTTCGACAATAAAGCCACAGTTGCATGCATAACTTCAGTTTCTCTCTCAAGCCATACTGTAACTATTATAGATGTTTAAAAAGAGTGTGGAAAATTCATTAGGAAATGGACATGATGTTCACCCTCTCCCATTAATTAACTTTGCCAAGCGTTAATTATGTTATCTGAATTTTCTTCTTTCTCGAGGTTTAATTGTGCATGAATCAATTTCATGTCATGTCTTTTTTCACATTTTGTGCATCTAAACTTTTGGAATAAATTCAGAGTCACCCAAATCATGATTTTGATGAAAGTGGCTAGGGAAGTCTCTATCATGATCAACGGTTTTACATAAAAGAATTGTGAACCCCCCGCCGTAATACTCACTGCTGGGACCGAAAAAGTCTCACTGCTAGGACCAAAATTTTCTAAAGCATCAATTCAAGCTATTGCACACATTTAATGCAGCACTTATGCTATAGGATGAATCTGTCTAAGAGTTAATTTCGACACAGATTGTTCCACATGCACGGGGTTTCAGAAATGGTGTGCAAAAAATAAGGATGAGTAACTTTCACGTTATGTGTCACTGACAAGTAACGCAACTCGATGAAACTTTGCCCATACATATAAACAAATGCTTACTTTATAGTTCAGAAGGTAACTGAAAGAAATTCATTATGAGCCGAACAGAAATGACACTTTTTTTCAAAGAAAACAATTACATTGAACTCACTGCGACTCATGATGGTGTCCTGGACATTACGGACGGCTGCACACGGTTCTTAATAGCGTCTGTGCTTACCGCAGACAGCAGTGTGTGCTCTGCAGCATGCCCCCATGCTGATAAGGAGTTCTTGTGGTATCTCCTTTAGTTCCTCCACAACTTCCTTCTCGACAACTGCTGGATAGGGGTTGGAGCATGCGGACGTGCTGCCACACGTGTCCCCAACGGATCCGGCACGCTCTCAATGGGATTTAAGTTGTTCTAATAGGCGGGCAAGTCCATTCACCGAAAATCTCGTTCCAAGAACTACTTTACTTGCGCTGTTCAATGTGTTCGCGTATGGTCGCCGATAAAAATGAAGTTTTGGCCGAAAGCACTCGTGAGACGATACGGAAGGGGAAGGATTTCAGTGTGACAATAACTTTGACAAGTGAGTATACGGTGTTCAAATATTTGGAGGTCAAAACCCCCATGCAACATTGTGTCTCCCCACATTATAGCACCGGGACCACTAAATTGATTATTGTTGGGCGTGCTAGGCGTACTCTCATACGGCGAGAAGTACGAACATGTAATGCACCCACGAGGATTTTCGTACATGATCGCTTTTTTGGTCCAGGAGTGAAGGTGTGGGGAGGCATAATGATGCATGGGTGTACACCCAGACCTCCAGTCCTTCGAACACGATACGCTCACCAGACAATGTTGTTGTGAAGCTGTACTCCTTCCCCATGTGCGCCTTTTCTGGGATACGTTGGGACCTGAATCCATTTTTATGGATGACAACACGCGACTGCATCGAACGGCGCAGGTACGATAGTACGAGTATATTCGGTGAATAAACTGGTCTGCTTATTCCCCCCGACTTAATTCCCATGGAGGACGTGTGGGATTCGTTGGGGATACGTATTGCACCACGTCCACACCTGCCAATGACCATCCAGAAGTTGCCATGTGCCCCGGTGGAGGTGAGGAACACCCTACCACAAGAACTCATCACCAAACTTGTGGCGAGAGCATGCATTGCCGCCAGTGGCGATCATACACCCTAATAAAAACCATGTGCGGCCGTTTGTAATGTCGTCCAGATGATCATAAAGAACCACAGTGAATTTGGTATAATTATTGTGCTTGAATGAAAGTGTCATTTCTGTTCGTCTCCTTGTTTACTTCTTTCGGTTACTTTCTGTATTATACAGTAGCAGCTATTTCTATATATCACCCAAGGTCCATGGAGTGAAACATCATGCGAAAGGTACTTCCATCCGTAAGTTTTGGTCACTAGTGCACTCTTTTGATTATAATTGTAAAAATGCATGGATCAGTATTTGCTGTTTTCTTCTTGAATATGTTGACAGTATATAATTTTACGTGTATATCCAGACGAACAGTGATAGTGGTAATTTTACCTGTGATAGAATCTTCGTACAGTGGTCAGTCAGTGGATTAATAAAACAAAGGGAAAAACTAATATGTTTGTTTCAGTGCTTCAGATGTTCTACATTGTCTGCGTCTAACTGAGCACAGTGTACAGATCGTTCATAAAATCACGTGAAACTGTCAGAAAAGTCCTTCTTTGGGAAGTAGCTCAAGCTGTGCGTCACGTTGCCTTATATGTCGATCATGTCGTTTCATCGGTGACCATGTGAATTTCTGCACTTTGTCATTTCCTGGTAGATTAGGATTGATGACACAAAGTTTCGTCACCCATGAGGATTTTTCCAGAAGAGAACTGTCCGCGATTTGCATTTTATTCAATTCACGGGAAGAGTCCAATCGTCATCATTTGTGTTCGGGAGTCGGGCTGCGCGGAACAAAATTTGTTCACGCGTTTCACTTCTTCAAAACATTCTTGATAATGTCCTGAGCACTTGATTTAGAGATCTTGCGACATTGCGATTTGTGACATAACAACGTTGACACGTTAGGACCGCACGCCCACTACTTAACAGTGCCTGTTCACAACTGACTTTTCGAGTGCACATCTATTGCCTGCAGCTGTTAGTTCAGGCTGCCACCATAGTTACTGCGTTGACGTTGTTTACGTGTTAGGAATAAAAATTAGTCATTAAACTATTTCGGTGGATAGTGTATCTTTCTTAAAATTAATTTGAGAATAACTTGCGACTCCTATGTTTTATGCGTGACAAGAGTACATTCATCAATGTGTAGTTATGCTAATAGAGACATACGTACTGAATGTTGGTAGAAGTTGATTTCCTTGAAAACTTTAGATGTTATTTATTCACAACCATCCTCGTAATTTTAGTAATCGTTAATGGGAAGAAGTAATTTCAGTTCTAATTAGTTTCACAAAATAAACAACAATATTTGTACTGAAGCGAAGAGATGATTCTACAAAATAGTTCTCTCGTGAAATTGTTATTTAAGAAATTAAATTTATTTCTTAAAAAAATGAGTTTCAAGACTGCAATTGATATGATTACTAAAATATACCCCCGACTTAGACTGACTTATAAAAAGTTTTTAGAATGTACATGTTTCCTTACTCTGATTGTGGTGTGTTTCAGAGATAAGTCAAAATTTACCAAAATAATAACACGCGAGAGAAATAATGTTACATCAATATTTCCGCAAGCTACTTTAGAAGTCACAAAACAAGAAATCCAGGCATATGGGTTCTGCTGATATCGGTGGCCAGACAGCGGATGCAGTCATCAGTTCGAAAATGACTATGTAATATTTCCCGAAAACAATACTAGAGGGGAACAGTGTCCCGATACGCCAAAAGTGCATCTGATATCTGTACATATTAACAAGTACACACTTTCGAGGAATACATGATATGTTTCTTCACTGAGTTCATCCCCCCCCCCCCCCCCCCTCCAAAAAAAAGCAAGATTAGAGTTTATAGTCCCATCGACATCGAGGTCGTTAGAGATGGAGCACAAGTTCGTATTCGGAAGAGATGGGGAGAGAACTCGGCCATACGGTTTGAAAGGAACCATCCCGACATTTGGCTTAACTGATTTAGGTAACGCACGGAAAACTTAAGTCTGGATGGCCGGATAGGAATTTAAGCTATCGTTCTCCAGAATGCGAGTCCAGTGTACTGAGTTTCCCATTCCTTTTCCCATGGTAGTTGCTGCCACGGCACACACCATGAATCTTATTGCCTGCAAATTACTTTTATTATTCTTTTCACAGACAAACATGGTTTTATTACTTTTTTACTGTTTATGACATAAATTCAGAGTGTGTCATAATTAATGGCGTAAACGCATACAGTTGAAAGTGTACGATATTAGAAACAAAATGGTCTAGTAAACATGGGCTCTAAAATTCATTCCTGAGGAAATATGGGCACTTCTTCATCTCTGATGCTGTGAAACAGATCTCTTCCACTGCAAGCTCTTTGGTTTTCGTATTTTGAGAGGTGGTAGTATGGATCAAAAGAAGAAATAAAAATTCCGGTAAACATGGGCTCTAATGTGCATACCTTAAGAGCTATAAGCACTTACTCCTCTTCACTACTGTGAAACGCATCTCTCCCACAGAAGAAACGCGGATAGCTCTTAAAGTGTACATTTTAGAGTTCAAGTTTACTAGACAATTAGTTCTTGTTTTAGTCCTTACTATCTCCTCTCAAAGAATGGAAAACAAAGAGCTTGCTGTAGAAGAGGCCTGTTTCACGGAATGAACGTCGGGCCATCCAAATTTAGATTTTCCGTGATTTCCCTAAATCACTAGAGTCAAATGTCAAGATGGTTCCTTTGAAAGGGCGTGGCCGAATCCTTCCCAATCCTTGACACAGTCCGAGCTTGCGCTGCGTCTCTAATGACGTCGATGTCGACGGGACGATAACCTAGCCTTCCTTCCTTTCCCTTGAAGATTAAATGGTCATTGATATCCAGGCATCCATTTTAGAGCCCACGTTTGCTGGATTTTTTCTAGTATCGTGTGCTTTCAACTGCATGTGTTTACACGATGAATTATGATACACGTTGTGTATAAACGTATTTGATTTTATACGAAAAATTGAAAGGTGGCTACACTGAGCCACAGCGCCAGAGATTGCGCCAAAGAGTTTTATTCCGCCGCCTCCACTGGCAGTGCTTGTCGAGATGTGGCAGTAGTCGGTGCTTGTTGAGTAGTAGTAGTAGTCAGTCGGTGTTGAGATGTTGTAGTAGGGAGTGCTTGTTCCATGTTTTATGCAGTTGTTTGATGGGCTAGACAGTAGATGTTGTTCGAATGGAGATATTGTAATGATCAGAGTGCTTTTCGTCAATATATATTAAGGTAAAAAAATTCCCTTTTTTTTATTATTTCAATGTCTTAAATAATGCGTCATTACAGGTTCAGTCAACAAAGCATCTGGCTTGTGTTCTTGTATTAGAGTGTAATTCTGGTTTCCTTACTCAATTACAGTATTTTTATTTTTTAAAATTGCTTCAGTATAAATGGTGTTCAAAATATCTTGTCTTATTGACGAAGAACAGTGCCAGATGTGTACGTTGAATCACACTTCCACACACAGAACAGTTACATTTGTGCTTTGGTTTCGTACGTTTTATAGTTGCTGGGAACTTAATTAATTAATTGTGTTAACGGAAATTTTCATTCCATTCTTTGTTGTTGTTCTATGCAGTCAGATTGCGTACTAAAACTAGTCAGGGCCAACCGTTTACGAGACTTCGTAAACGGACAGACAGCGACTAAAAAAAAATTAAAAATTATTTTCATTAATATAATTAAGCCCCCATGCACGTGGCGACCGCTGCTTCGGATCGTCCCTTGGAATTCTTCTGATTGTAAAAATAGTAGACAGTAGTATTGTTGTAGTAATTTGTAGTTTAGTAATTGTAGTCTATATTGCATGTGTAGATTTGGTAATTGTAATTCTTCTAATGGTATTTTTTTTTTTTTTTTGCAGAATTTAATTTTTGGTGTCTTGTCTACGGGTTTGACAATGTAGTGCAATTATTTCAATTGTTCGTTAATCGTGTTTGAGGGAAACATTTCGTGTGAATGGTGTTGTTGGAGATAAAGAGTCATTGCGTGTAATTTTCGTACAGTGACGAGTTTTGTATGATTTGTAAATGATTACGCGATCAATGAAAAAGGCAATAATGATGGATAGTCAGAATGACGAAATTGTTGATATGGCGAACTCGCCAACACAGGCGAACAGTATGATGAATAATGAAGTTGAAAACAATTTAATAAGTCGGGAAAATAGGCCGGAATCAATTTAAAATTTTTCACAATCAAAACATTTTCAGTATACGAGATTAACGACAGAAGCCTCTGGAATAGTATCGAACACAGATAGCTTTATGGCTATGCCGAAGGAAGTTGGTTTTGCGGGAAATGTGAGGGGCGAAAATAATTTTGAATCAGTTAATATGGAGCAGTTGATGGGTGTAATATTAAATTTGGGATCTGAATTAAAAACACGGTTAGACTCACAGGGATCACAAATAGGAACAATTAAAACAGAGATGGAAACAATGGAAACACGGTTAGAGTCACGAATAGGGACATGTTTCAAAAACATGAAAGATGAATTAAAGAAAGAAATTAGAGAAGAAGTACAACCGATTTTGAATTCTCACAATAATAGATTAATTGCAGTAGAGATTAGACAAAGGGAACAGGATAGAGAACAGGAAGAAAGAGATCGCGTGATAGTACAAAATTTTTCAGAGTTAAATTTACAACGTGCACACGATAAGGAAGAAATACTTGAAAGAATCAAGGAATCCGTACCAAATGACAGAATAAATAACTTAACGCAACAGCATGAACAGTTAACTACTAAATGTGACAATACCGAAACCCGAGTCGCGACACTTACAGAAGACGTAAATAAACAGAAAGAACAAATAGGTGATTTATCGGCAAGAGTGGAGGAGATTTCAGACAAATTGGCGAATCTTAGTTTACATGGGGACAGAGATTCAGATGATACAGCTCCATTACCATTTGCAGAAACCGAAGAGTACCAGAACATATAGCGGTTCTAGGCGCGCAGTCCGGAACCGCACGACTGCTACGGTCGCAGGTTTGAATCCTGCCTCGGGCATGGATGTGTGTGATGTCCTTAGGTTAGTTAGGTTTAAGTAGTTCTAAGTTCTAGGGGACTGATGACCACAGTAGTTAAGTCCCATAGTGCTCAGAGCCATTTGAACCATTTGAACCAGAACATGAATAAGCATGTTGAAAAACAGGGAAAATTTAATGAACGCGTTAAAAGGGAATTTGAGGCATTACAAAAGCAAGTCAAACAAATTGAAGGGGAAATCGTAGGAAAAGACTGCAGAAGAAATTTAGAATCACAGATAGCAGAGGGGTTTGAAGAAAGTAGTTTGTTTCATTTACGGGATGCAACAAGAGAGCGCCAGGCGCGCGAACTTGACAATAATCGACATTGGGACTGGGACAGACGCGGTAGGTCTTTGTCGCCACGAGGCGAAAACTTTGACTATAAACACTTTTTGACTGTTCGGAAATTTAAGATCTTTCGTAATTCTAAGAATGACATACATCCATGTTCATGGATAGATCAATTTATGTACGCACTTCCACGAAACTGGCCACTAAGTCACAAACTGGAAATTATGTGCGGCTATTAAAGTCCTCAGGGGATTCACTACACTAAGTGAATACGTGCCGTAGCGTGCATAGGGCCCCGAGCTGTAGTGGTGCTATTTCCCTTTTAGTTTTCTGCACTGCTGCATACTCTTTCACTATTCTTTGCATCTGTCAATACAACTCTTGACTATCAATCTATCTATAGAGTCGTTAAAAATTAACCGGATATGACTAATTTACCCAAAAGTGATTTAGGAAATTACCGTTTAGACTTACTGTATCTTCTGCAGCATTCATTCGTAGTTTAAACGAAATTTTACCTGTTCATCTCCGTAACAATATTACTTCATATGTTGACGATATTCTTATTGCGAAACGTTCTTGGAGTGAGCATAACAAAATTTTGGATTCATTATTACGTATTTTTGCAAGAGTTGGCATTACTGTGAACTTGGAAAAATCTGAATTTGGTCGTTCTCAGGTGAAATTTCTTGGTCACATTATTTCTACAGAAGGTATTCTTCCTGATCCAGAGAAATTAGACGCTATTCGTAATTATGCTGTTCCTACCACAAAACGTGATGTTCGTAGTTTCCTTGGTGTCTGTAATTTTCTTAGACGCTTTGTTAGATTGGACAATTTGGCCACACCTCGTTTATGTGAACTACCTGGAAAGAATTCTAATTGGTGTTGGGATGAGGAAGCTCAGTCAGTATTTGAACAACTTCGTGATGCTTTAGTTGCTGCTCCACTTCTTTCACATCCGGATTTATCTAAAGATTTTTGTTTGGCGACGGACTCATCATACAAAGGCCTAGGTGCACATTTATTTCAAGAGATAGAAGAAAACGGCGTTGTAGTACAGAAGACTATTGCATTTGGAAGTCGTGTTCTCTCTAAATCAGAAAATAATTATTCGATTACGGAACTTGAAGCCATGGCTGTTGTTTGGGCCTTCACAAAATTTCGGACATTTTTGTTTGGCAGACATACTAAGGTTTACACCGATCATCGAGCTCTGGAATTTCTTATGTCATCAGAATTAACGCATGGAAGATTGTCACGATGGGCTTTGTATCTACAGGAATTTGACTTTAGTATTGTTTACATACGGGGTTCTTCAAATATTATTGCTGATGCTTTATCACGTGCACCTATGGGTTTGAAACAAAGTGCTGAAGAGGACTGCAAAGAAAACAATTATTGTTTGATGTATATTCAAGGTGTTGCGTTTGAGAATTTTATTTTGTCTTCGCTCCAGGACATCGCTAAGGAGCAAAATAAGGATCCAATCTGGAAGGACATTAAGGAGAAGTGGAGGAGAAAGGAAAGCGTAGCGATTAGACAGTATAATTTAGTTCGTAATGATATTCTTTTTAAACGAAAATCGGTCGACAACTCTGTTTGGTTAGTTTGTATTCCTGATGAGTGGGTTAATAAATTGATTTGGTACACACATTTCAGTTATGCACACTTTGGTCCCAGAAAATGCTTCCATAAATTACGAGAAAATTGCTACTTCAGTAATATGGAAAAACGTATTCGATCTGTTCTTGCCAAATGCAAATTATGCCAAAAGGCTAAGCCGCCAACTATTTCTCACAGAGCTCCGTTGTTTCCTATCATTCCAGCGAAATTAAAGGAGATGGCTGCAGTCGATTTGTTCGGTCCAGTGGTTCGTTCTACTAATGGTTTTGCGTACATTTTGGTAGCAGTGGAATTGACATCAAAATATGTGTGTTTTACACCTTTACGCAAAGCAACAGCTCGTTCAGTATCTAATGCTTTCATCAAACATTTTCTTAAAGAAGTGGGTCATGTTGATAAGCTTATATCAGATAATGGATCACAGTTTCGCTCTAAAAGTTGGCTTCGTACTCTGCGGCATCGTAAGATTAAACCAATTTTCATTTCACTTTTTCACCCTCAATCTAACGCTTCAGAGAGATGGATGAAGGAAATCAATAAATTGTGTCGTCTTTATTGTCATCAGAATCATAAAACATGGGATCAGTATCTTCACATTTTTCAAAACATTCTGAATGAACTCCCTAATGATTCAATTTCTTTACCGCCTATATTGATATTAAAAAAAAAGCACCGACAAATCGCATTTCTGAAATCGTTCCTTTTCCGCCTTCACGGAAACTGCGGCATTCCGAAGTTGTCAACCTGGCTCTGCAAAATATTGCATCTGCGGCTGCTAGAAGAGAGAAACCAGCTAAACATCCTGGTCGTTTAAAAATCTTGTCAGTTGGTCAGAAGGTGTTAATTAAGTCTCATCGTTTGTCTCACAAAGGAAAAGGCTTATGTCGCAAATTTTTTCTGCTTTATAACGGTCCATATAGAATTCGCAAAATTATTCATGATAACACTGTCGAAGTAGAAACTCTTAAATCTCGGCGCTCTAAGGGAATACATCATATATCGAACGTTAAGATTTTTGTGGAATGACATACTTTTGAGAGACTAACAGTTATACGTAAACATGCGGAGAGTACAAGGACACCGCGCTGTGTTTTGGCGGCGTCACATACTCAAAGCAACAGTCAAGTCTGCGCGCCGCACAAGGCAGTCGTTGACCGCAAACAATTGCTTCCTACGTCACGCGCCTACAGCTGATAGAGCGCTCAGTGCGAACGCACTGACAGCCGTAAACAAATACACAGTCTAATTTCTCCAAATAAATTCAGTATAAAGCTATAGTGACTTGATGAATTATGTTATTAACGTTCAGTATTTTTCAGGATACGGTTGTATAAAATATTTAAGAACTTCAGATAAATTCTGTGTGTGTCCGACGTTAAGAGGACTTGCTATCGAGAAATTTTCAGGAAGAATGTAATTTCGAAGAAGAAACTAATAAACTAAAAAGGTAACTATTAATTGAGTTTATTTTTCAGGTAACATATTTCCACTTAGGTACGTACTTTAGACGTAATTTGCTGCTCGCGATTACGTGATTTATACTTTGTGTTTACTGATTTTGACAATGATTGATTAAGGAACAGGGTTGTTACTTATGTATATTATGCATCGCTTGGCTGCTATGTTTTTTCACTGACGTCATATTTTTTTTTATTATGTGCCTGCTGTGCGTATTTATTTAAATTATAATTGTCACCTGATTAGTTGTGCTGATATGGTTATGTATGTATGTTATACTTTGTGATTTATCTGCTTGCGCCTTCGTGCTTACTTATTAAGATTACATATGAACATTTATTTGCTTATACTGATATGACGCTAATGACCTCTTTATTATGTAAGATACATATTTGCTGCTTTGCGTATGGATTGCATATTTACACATTTCTGTTTTGTTGTCATAACTACTCTTCAATTTAGAATATAGCAATGCTGATGTACAGTGTACGAACATAGAGTTTAGGTTACACTATGGTATTAATTATTGTTCGCTTGGCAGAGCCTCGTTGTAGGGATTGTGCTGCATCCACTTGTTGACATTCTGTTCTCTACTGGTATATTTACTCGCTATTGCATGTTTTGCTTACGCTCAGTGCTTTATATTTTAAGATAAGAAACTGAACTGCTATAATTCTACGAACGACGTTGGTACAAGAAACTTCATTGAAGTCACATGAGCTGGAGGTTTTATAGAAGCTGTATAAATTTATGCTAATAGGAAGGAAGCTAACGACATGACATACCAACACTAGGTTTAGACCATTGACAGCTATTACACTGCATTCTTCGTGAGCAATTGAAATAGCAAGTGACACTTGACACAAAAAATACTCCACATGTTTGCTTCTGCCATGATTCTTGAAGTGGTGTACACACTGTGAAATATTATGATCATTTACACTCCGTAATCGTACTTAATTACTGAGAGTTATTCGAACTAAAGTCTGTTAGAGGTCATGTATGCATTTCTCTTATTTAATGATGGATAAGGTAACCAAAATGTATTTTATGATTCATAATGAGTAGAAGATTTGGGTCAGATGGATTACACAGAGGTTGTGTGTGGACATTGTGTCTTCGGATTGTATGGGATGATGAATTGAAGTTTGCACTAGGATTTTATCTGTACTTGTTCGAGGAGACTGACTAGAGGAAAGAGTTGTTATGGAAGTGAAATGATATTGGCGATAAGGTTTATATGTGTCGACGTATTGAAGAGGTATTATTGAGGTATTGAGATTGTGTGAAGCTGATGATTATTGGAGTTTTGGTGGACAAGAGGTAAGGTAAATGATATTGATGATAAGGTTTATATGTATCGACGTAAGAGGTATTATTGAAGTATTAAGATTATGTGATGATAATGATTATTGGAGTTTTGGTGGATAAGAGGTAAAGTAAGTGAGGAGCATTTTTTTTTTTTTGTTGGTTTATATGGAACTAGGAAGATGAAGTTGGCAGACTAGAACACTCAAGTAGAAGGAAGATAGTCTACACACACACTTTGTTAAATCACTAAGCAGTATATACTTTTTTTTGGAGAGAGGAAGTAATTGCATATCTTGGCACACTGACAGTTGTTCAGCAACCGTACATTTTGATTTGGCTTGGCAAACATTGATCTTGACATGATGACTACGACGTTGACTAACTATTATTGACTGTTATACATTGCTGCCACTACTACTTGATACACATGATGAACATCAAATTTTGACAGAATTGCATTTACACAATTAACACTATTCAATTACACAGTAGCACTTAATGTGGATGAAAGATGAGTGAGTGTGTTTTGTGTGTTTTCCCTTCCTAATCCCAAATAATTGGTACCGACCTATCTCCTAAATATTATTTTACTTGTTTGTTGTGGCTTGCACTGACACCCATAAATATTATAGGTTTACTGATATTTGTGTATTTGTAATAGTTAATATGACAATTATCTGATATCATTTGTTTGTTTATTATAATTTGTATGTTTAGTGTAAGAGCATTGATAACAATTTTGTAAAAGCAATTGTGTGTACATTCAAACTGTTGTTCACACCTGCACCTGTTCAACATTGATGTGTGACACTTAGAAATGTTTAATTTCTGCTGATGAACTGTGTGATTAGTGATAGTGAATATTATGGACTGTTACTTGCACTTTTTCTACATGATTGGTGCCACTAGGACATGTTTAATTTCTGCTGATAAACTCTGATGAACAGTGTGATTAGTGATAGTGAATATTATGGACTGTTACTTGCACTTTTTCTACATGATTGGTGCCACTAGGACATGTTTAATTTCTGCTGATAAACTCTGATGAACAGTGTGATTAGTGATAGTGAATATTATGGTCTGCTGTCTGCACCTGTTCAACATTACTGGGTGTCACTAGCGGAACTGCTTATACTGAAATGATGTCACTTGTTGCTGTCTGCACCTGTTCAACATTACTAGGTGCCACTGATGGACTGCTTGTACTGAAAAGATGTCACCTGTTGGTGTCTGCACTTGCTCAACATTGCTGGGTGCCACTGGTGGAACTGCTTCTACTGAAATGAAGTCACTTGTGGTGTCTGCACCTACTCAACATTGCTGGGTGCCACTAATGGAACTGTTTCTGCTGAATGATGTCACTTGTTGCTGTCTGCACCTGTTCAACATTGCTGGGTGCCACTGATGGAACTGATTCTACTGAAATAATGTCACTTGTTGGTGTCTGCACTTGTTCAACATTGCTGGGTGCCACTAATGGTACTGCTTCTACTGAAATAATGTCACTTGTTGGTGTCTGCACCTGTTCAACATTGCTAGGTGCCACTGATGGACTGCTTCTACTGAAATGATGTTACTTATTGGTGTCTGCACCTGTTCAACATTGCTGGGTGCCACTAATGGAACTGCTTATACTGAAATGATGTCACTCGTTGGTGTCTGCACCTGTTCAACATTGATGGGTGCCACTGATGGAACTGCTTCTACTGACATAATGTCACTTGTTGGTGTCTGCACCTGTTCAACATTGCTGGGTGCAACTGATGGAACTGCTTCTATTGAAATGATGTCACTTGTCGGTGTCTGCACCTACTCAACATTGCTGGGTGCCACTGTTGGAACTGTTTCTACTGAAATTATGTTACTTCTTGCTGTTTGCACCTGTTGACCATTGCTGGGTGCTACTGCTGGAACTATCAACTACTTGTTTTTTTGAACTATGGAAAGCATTTATGTGAATATTTGTATAAACTGATTTTTTGTGTATTGTGTAAACTATTATGTGGGGTCACATGCATGAAAGAATTTGTATTGCTTACTGTATTTTATATATTAGGTCATTGAAAGGTCAGTGCAAAGCCAAAATTTTATCTAATTATGTGATATTTACGTATTAATATTATCTTTTATTTTTGTCTGTATTTTTGTGGACGAATTTGGTGGTATTTTCACCACCAATGCTGGCAAAAATACCATCAAATTCTGGCCCGTGGAGGAAGGGCATATGAAAGGTGGCTACACTGAGCCACAGCGCCAGAGATTGCGCCAAAGAGTTTTATTCCGCCGCCTCCACTGGCAGTGCCTGTCGAGATGTGGCAGTAGTCGGTGCTTGCTGAGTAGTAGTAGTAGTAGTCAGTCGGTGTTGAGATGTTGTAGTAGGGAGTGCTTGTTCCATGTTTTATGCATTTGTTTGATGGGCTAGACAGCAGATGTTGTTCGAATGGAGATATTGTAATGATCAGAGTGCTTTTCGTCAATATATATGAAGGTAAAAAATTCCCTTTTTTTTATTATTTCAATGTCATAAATAATGCGTCATTACAGGTTCAGTCAACAAAGCATCTGGCTTGTGTTCTTGCATTAGAGTGTAATTCTGGTTTCCTTACTCAATTATAGTATTTTTATTTTTTTTTAATTGCTTCAGTATAAATGGTGTTCAAAATATCTTCTCTTATTGACGAAGAACCGTGCCAGATGTGTTGAATCACACTTCCACACACAGAACAGTTACATTTGTGCTTTGGTTTCGTACGTTTTATAGTTGCTGGGGACTTAATTAATTGTGTTAACGGAAATTTTCATTTCATTCTTTGTTGTTGTTCTATGCAGTCAGATTGCTTACTAAAACTAGTCAGGGCCAACCGTTTACGAGACTTCGTAAACGGACAGACAGCGACTAAAAAAAATTAAAAATTATTTTCATTAATATAATTAAGCTCCCATGCAAAATATGTAAGTATTATTGTGAAATGAGTGCCGCAAAGAATGTTATGCCAAATACGCAAAATACCAGTTAGATGAAAGATACTGAACTTGCCTGGAAGAACGCTACAAATATATGAAATCTACAGCTATCTGCGTTATTTGTGAAGTACAAAGTGACTTTACATTCCAATAGTGATGGGTCCACCAATAGCCCAAAATGTGGTAATTAATATCATGAGTGCCTCATGGAACGTCAACAATATTATCACAGAGATCTCGTGATTTACTGTATTGCGGTAAGGGAAGCTCCGCCGTTCTGACTACACACGCTCCAGTCAGGACCGACCTGTCGCCAAGTTACCCTCAGCCAGTGACGTGATACGGATGGGGTATGGCGGAGCATTGAGTCGTTACACCGCTTCAATGTCTTTAAAATCGACAACTGTCGGTTTTGCAGACACTGAAGCCGCTACGTGTTATTTAAGAAGTTCCTCAATTGGCTTCACGAGGCTGAGTGGACCCCATTCCAATTCTCCCACGAAAAATAAAAAATTCCATGGTAGCCGTTCTGGCCACTGAACTACGGAGGCGGCCAGAGTATGTCTGTGGTTATGCTCAAATCATCAATCACTTACTTAGCTGCTTCAACGTCCACTCTAAGTAAGTGTTTGTTAATGAAGAGGCAGTGATTTAGATTCTAGATATAACCTGCAATGTCTTGTTGTCTGTTATATTTTATCGATGTCTGTAATACGTACTTTTATTGCGGTTGCTCTTTTTGCTGTCAGTTTTATCATTAAACAGAAAGTAGTACACTATAAGGCACCAGATCAATGTTTGTCGAACTTCTTGAAGATTTGTTGATCGTATGACTTTTTGATACAGTGATAAAGAAGTACATAGAGCATAAAGCACAATATATACAATATAAAATTTTATAAACAAAGATCTGCAGCATCTATTAAATCTACCGACTTTGGCGTCGCCAGCAAGAAATCTTCTGGTCTCAGATCGTAAGATATTATGGGGCATTCTTCTGTACTGTGTCTGATGCTCTGTGGTTCTCACATATCGGGGATGACTACTTTGAGCATTTGTGTAAAAAAAAATGCACATATCTCTTGTTGAGTTCTAATTCTGCGTACCATTGGCCATATTTTGCATGCCAAGTCAAATCCCGGTGGTTTTTGGGTGATACACACAGTATTATTATTTTGTTGTCAAGTCAATTCATGAGTTCATGCACCAGTAACGTTGAAGTCTTCTTTCACAGCGACCGTTGCTGTTATTGTTGGCGGTCGTCTGGAGCGGAGTCGGTTGTGGTTTGTGTCGCAGATACCTTGATGGACTGGTAGATTTTTACTATCCATGATTTTTTTTTTGCACTCATTCCTGTGAGCATTAATCAATCGAAATTGAATATAGTGTAATATCAACAGTAACAGAAAATGGTATAAAGGGAGAAGGATTCGTTATCAATAGAAATGTACGAGAGAGTGTGTGTTACTGTGAATAGGGTTCTGTGATGGAGTTATTCTTATCAGAATCTACAGCAAACCAAAGTCCACAACGATAGTTCAGGTATATATGCTGAAGATGAAGAGATAGAGGAAATGTATGAGGATATCGAAAGGGTAATACAGTACGTAAAGGGAGTTGAAAATCTAAGAGTCATGGTGGGCAGGAATGCAGTTGTAGGGGAAGTGGTAGAAGAAAAGATTACAGAAGAATATTGGCTTGGGACAAGGAATGAGAGAGGAGAAAGGCTAGTTGAGTTCCGTAACAAATTTAAGCTAGTAATACCGAATAATCTGTTCAAGAATCAGAAGAGGAGGAGGTATACTTGATGAAGGCCGGATGATACGGCAAAATTTCAGTTAGACCACATCATGATCAGACAGAGATTCCGAAATCAAGTACTGGATTGTATGGTGTACCCAGGAGGAGATATAGACTCATATCACAATGTGGTAGTGATGAGGACTAGGCTGAAGTTTAAGAGATTAGTTAGGAAAAATCAATTCTTAAAGAAGTGAGATACGGAAGTACTAAGGAGTGACCAGATGCGCTTGAAGTTCTCTAAAGCTACAGATAGCTCACTCGCCAGCACTGTTGAAGAGAAATGGGCATCTCTAAAAAAGGCAGTCACTGAAGTTGGAAAGAAAAACATAGGTACAAAGAAGGTAACTGCGAAGAAACTATGGGTAACAGAAGAAATACCTCAGCTGGTCGAAGAAAGAAGGAAGTACAAAAATTTTAAAGAAAATTCAGGAATACAGAAATACAAGTCGCTAAATAATGATTAAATAGAAAGTGCAATGAAGCTAAGGCGAAATGGTTGCATGAAATATGTGAAGAAAAGGAAAAAGAAATGATTGTCGGAAAGAGTTAAGCAGCATATAGGAAAGTCAAAACAAACTAGGGTGCAATTAAAAGCAAACTTAGTAACATTAAGAATGCAACGAGAATGCAGAGGAGAGATGTGATAGGTGAAAATAGTACATTGAAGTCCTCTATGAGGGCGAAGATTTGTCTAACGTGAAAGAAGAAGAAACAGGAGTCGATTTAGAAGAGTTAGAGAATCCAGTATTAGAATCAGAATTTAAGAGGAGAAGGTAGAAGGGATAGATAACATTTCATCAGAATTTCTAAAATCGTTGGGGGAAGTGGCAACAAAACGACTATTCACATTGGTGTGAATAACATATAATTCCACAATTCCGAAGACTGCAAGAGCTGAAAAGTGCGAGAATTATCGATCAATCAGCTTAACAGCTCATGCATCAAAGTTACTGACAAGAATAATATACAGAAGAACGGAAAAGAAAATTAGGCTGTGTTGGATGACGATCAGTTTGGCTTTAGGAAAGGTAAAGACACCAGAGAGGAAATTCTGACGTTGCAGTTGATAATGGAAGCAAGACTGAAGAAAAATTAAGACACGATTTGTCGACCTGGAAAAAGAGTTCGAAAATGTAAAATGGTACAAGATGTTCCAAATTCTGAGATAAATAGGGGTAAGTTACAGGGAGAGACGGGTAAAATATAATATGTACAAGAGCCAAGAGGGAATAATAAGAGTGAACGACCAAGAACGAAGTGCTCGGATTAAAAGGGGTTTAAGGCAGGGATGTAGTTTTTCGCTCCTTGTGTTCAGTCTATACATCGAAGAAGCAATGATGGAAATAAAAGAAAGGTTCAGGAGTGGAACTGAAATTCAAGGTGAAAGGATATCAATCGTACGATTCACTGATGACATTGTTTTCCTGAGTGAAATTGAGGAATTACATGATCTTCCGACTAGAATCAACAGTCTAGTGAGCACACAATATGGAATGAGAGTAAATCGAAGAAAGACGAAAGCAGTGAGAAGTAGCAGAAATGAGAACGGCGAGAAACTTAACATCAGGATTGATGGTCACCAAGTAGATGAAGATAAAGAATTCTGCTATCTAGACAGCAAAACAACCAATGACGGACTGAGCAAGGAGGACAACAGAAGCAGACTAGCACTGGCAAAAAGGGAATTCCTGGCCAAGATAAGTCTATTAGTATCATACATAAGCCTTAATTTCGGGAAGAGATTTCTGAGATGTAGATTTGGTGCACAGCGTTGTATGGTAGTGAAACATGGACTGTGGGAAGAGCGGAATGGAGGAGAATCAAAGCATTTGAGACGTCGTGCTACTGGCGAATGTTGAAAATTAGGTGGACTGATAAGGTAAGGAATGAGAAGGTTCTGCGCAGAATCGGAGAGGAAAGGAATATGTGGAAAACACTTACAAGGAGAAGGGCAGGATGATGGGACATATGTTAAGACATCAGGAAATTACTTCCATGGTGCTAGATGCAGCTGTAGAGAGCAGAAACTGTAGAGGAAGACAGAGATAGACAGAGATTGGAATACACCCAGCAAATAATTGAGGACATAGATTGCAAGTGCTACACTGAAATGAAGAGGTCGACACAGGACAGGAATTCGTGGCGGAGCGCATCAAACCAGCCAGAAGACTGATGAATCAAAAAAAGAAAAAAGAAAATTGAATCATTGGAATATGCCTTAGTACTGGCAGCCATTCTGTAGGCGTTGTTATGATAACACAAGCAATCATTATCGTCATCTTATTTAGTTGGACATTTAACAGTTGTGCATATGGACTGCTTAGTCAAACTGGGCATAATATTTAGTGGTTGAGAAGACAAGAACCATGACAGAATAAAGTAAGGTGGATGCCGATGCTCCCTGAGTTGTGCCACTTAGCTTTTCAAATATGTTGTTTTTTGTTTTCTGTTTTCCGTTGTTTTTGTTAGATGCTGTCTGAAAAACAGAGTTCTGTCAGGGGTTACCCCCTGGTACAGTGGTGTATTATTGTGAGTAATCGTAAATAAATATTCCAACCAAAAGCCACCAAAACGAAAGTTTCCTGTTCCCACCCAAAAAATTCACTCCTCACATAACGGGTAGTAAGCGACTAAGCTTGCCTTTCATTTGGAACCAAGATCCATCATCAACGTTAGTACGAGATGTGACCCCTATAGGCACAAACACACTCTTTATTCGTTGTTCCGCGCGACGGCTACGGTCGCAGGTTCGAATCCTGCCTCGGGCATGGACGTGTGTGATGTCCTTAGGTTAGTTAGGTTTAAGTAGCTCTAAGTTCTAGGGGACTGATGACCTGAGATGTTAAGTCCCATAGTGGTCAGAGCCATTTTTTATTCGTTGTTGCATGAAAGAAAACACATTCCGAATGCCATCTTGAGCAGTTTCGTGCCGTACTCTGAAAACATGCTGTGTAAAGTCATGAAAATAGGTGATTGGTGACTGATTGACGGTATACATCTTTCCATTTCATTGCCGCGCGTGTTAGCCGCGTGGTTTAAGGCGACTTGCCACGATTCGCGCGGCTCCCCCCGTCGGAGGTTCGAGTCACACCTTGGGCATGGGTGTGTGTGTGTTGTCCATAGCGTAAGTTAGTGTAAGTAGGGACCGATGAACTGAGCAGTTTGGTCCCATAGGAACTTAACGCAAAACTCCCAAAAATCTCTCCCATTTCATTCTAGATATGCTTATGGGTGACAAATCAGTCTACTAGACATTTGTAGAGTGAACTATAGTGTGGGGTCGTACATTATCCTGAATTAAGGTGCCATCAGGTACTCAGGTCATGAGGGATGTGACAAGAACGATAACGTTCATACCACGTACTGGCGAGCATTCAGCCTCCATTTAACAACTATTAAATTAATCGTGTTATTACATCTAAGAGTTCCCCACAACATGATTCCAAGGATTCGAGGGATTTGGGTCTCGAGAATCGCTTTTTCTTGTTACCTTTCACGAAGTCGTCTACGGACACGTTGGAGCCGATATGACCGCTACAAACGCCAGCAAGACTCGCTGGTGAACACCACAGAATGAAACTCGATGTTCCAGTTGACTTTAGTTCAAAAATGGTTCAAATGGTTCTGAGCACTATGGGACTCAACTTCTGAGGCCATCAGTCCCCTAGAACTTAGAACTACTTAAACCTAACTAACCTAAGGACATCACACACATCCATGCCCGAGGCAGGATTCGAACCTGCGACCGTAGCGATCTCGCGGTTCGAGACTGTAGCGCCTAGAACCGGCTGGCCACTCCGGCCGGCAACTTTGGTTCCTCACCATGGAAGTCTGTTGTCTATACCATGTCGTCAACCGTAAAAGACGCACAGCAACTCGACATCTCGTCCCAGTCAACCGGTAATCTGTGCACTACGGATCACGGTGACACTCTGCCTTGTTGTAACATCTCCTCGCATTTAAGCTGATGTCATCTGTCCATTCGTCAGAGCAAGTCGAATAATCCTACGACCTTCTTGTGGTGGAGTTATTCTGGAAATATCAGTGCCTGCTCCTCATGTCACATGGTTTTCACTAGGTGCAATCATTTAACTGAGCTGTTCGCCTGACTGTAAGTGAGGTACTTCCTCTATTTGCCACGGCCGTAGGAGGGAGAGAGTGTCGAGCCCATCGTCCCGCCCGCCTTTTATCTCCGGGGAACGTCCACGGTACTACTTTGCTTGCACGCTGTGTGGATCTGGGGCAGTGCTGGAGGCATAGGAATGAAGAAAATTCCCCGCCCATATCCGCGAGTGTACCTAGGATCTCCAGGGCCAGAGTCGAGCCGGCCGGTGTGGCCGAGCGGTTCTAGGCGCTTCTGTCTGGAACTGCGCGACCGCTACGGTCGCAGGTTAGAATCCTGCCTCGGGCATGAATGTGTGTGATGTCCTTAGGTTAGTTAGGTTTAAGTAGTTCTAAGTTCTAGGGGACTGATGATCTCAGATGTTAAGTCCCATAGTGCTCAGAGCCATTTTTGAACCAAAGTCGAATGTACTACTTGCTGGAACCCTCCCCAATCCGACAGTAATTGTGATAACTGAATTGTCCTTTTTAATTCTTCGACTATAGCTGAAAGCGGGAGAACGCACTGCTCAGTGTCAATGGAGGCGCCCGCAACGTCGCTGTTTGCTGGTAGTATCTCAGTGTATTTATCCACCTTTTGAAGGCAGCTGCATGTAAGAAATGCGTAAGAGGGACGAAAAGGTCACACTATTTCACGGCTGTCAATCAGCTGTCGCCATACCAGTATACCAGATATGATTATTTTGGATTTCTCAAGCTTCCGTGTTATTTTGAACAAATAGCTTTGCAACACCGTACAAAAAAATGTAGCGAGAATGAACAGTCCTCTTCAAAAAAAGTAAAAATGAAATAACGCAACGTGTGAGCATCTTTCACAGAGCGATATGACTCATCTTAACTTAACAAACCCCTTGCGTGGCACTGGTAGCTCTACTAGTCAGTGCTGTATATTTAACTGAGGAAAGCAGACAGCCGAACACGGGCCGGGTCCGCGTAACAGTCACGCGTCCGCGAACGCGTCTAATGCCCTAAAAATATGGAGGCGAGTCGGTCGGTGTCTCTCACGTGCGCGCTCGCACGTGCCGGCTGACCGCCGCTGTCCCCATCTGCGCCCCGGCCTGCATGCTGCGTCTCACCTGCCCGTTGTATCTTTTTTACATATGCTTACGTACTTGGAAATTACCATCCACCGAAAGCACTATTGTTTTGAATTTCACACCGTATTCGGACGCCAGGCAATGTTTGCTGGAGTCTCGTAGCGAATTTTCAGCTCAGGTATCCATCGTGAATTCGATTTGGAGGTGGGTCGGCCTTTCAAGTGTTGGAGGCAAAGAGCGTTGCTCGGACTGTACATTGTTTCCAGCACGTCGCCCCCCAGGTCACGAATGCATTCGCATCTCACTGCTGCAGGAATAGGCGCTACATACATTACGAATTTTTTCCTTTCTCAGGTGGCAGCTAACCTGTGTGTTACTTATTGAGATGTCTGTAAAACTCTGGAAACCTTCTCATCAACTTAAAACCTAAAGTTAAAATCTTCTGGATTGTTAGGCCACGTCATATTTCCTTCTAAACAACCCAGAAGATTTTAACTTTAGTGACAACGACCGTAAAAGCCTTCAGATTTAAAAACTGTTTGAATTTCCTTAGCTATCAGGTACAGATTTTGTAGCATATACTCTTTTACAGTCACTTCCTTAATCTACACTAATAATGAACCTGTAAAGTTGTCGTGTTCGTCTGTTTGAACACGCTTCTCCAAAATTACTAGACAAATTTTCATGGGTTTTCGCAGATAAATTGAGCGTAACTTGGGACACCGTTTCATTAAAACCGGATTACGAAAAAAAGTTACAGTGATTTAAAGTTTTCTGTCAATTTGCCTGTCTGAACACACTAATCTCTTTATGGGGCTTTCAGAGGTATTTACATTTACATCTACATGGATACTCTGCAAATCACACTTAAGTGTCGCCGGCCGGTGTGGCCGAGCGGTTCTAGGCGCTTCAGTCTGGAACCGCGTGACCGCTACGGTCGCAGGTTCGAATCCTGCTTCGGGCATGGATGTGTGTGATGTCCTTAGGTTAGTTAGGTTTAAGTAGTTCTAAGTTCTAGGGGACTGATGACCACAGATGTTAAGTCCCACAGTGCTCAGAGCCATTTGAGCCACTTAAGTGTCTGGCAGAGGGTTCATCGAACCACCTTCACAATTCTCTATTATCCCAATCTCGTATAGCGTGCGGAAAGTATGAACACCTGTATCTTTCAGTACGAGCTCTGAAAATGTTCAAATGTGTGTGAAATCTTATGGGACTTAACTGCTAAGGTCATCAGTCCCTAAGCTTACACACTACTTAACTTAAATTATCCTAAGGACAAACACACACACCAGTGCCCGAGGGAGGACTCGAACCTCCGCCGGGACCAGCCGCACAGTCCATGACTGCAGCGCCTGAGACCGCTCAGCTAATCCTGCGCGGCGTACGAGCTCTGATGTCCCTTATTTTATCGTGGTGATCGTTCCTCCCTATGTAGGTCGGCGTTAACAAAATATTTTCACATTCGGAAGAGAAAGTTGGTGATTGAAATTTCGTGACAAGTTTCCGTCTCAACGAAAAACGCCTTTCTTTTAATGATGTCCAACCCAAATCCTGTATAATTTCTGTGACAATCTCTTCCATTTCTTTGAACTTTTTCGATGTACTCCGTCAGTCCTATCTGGTAAGGATCCCACACCGCACAGCAGTATTCTACAAGAGGACGGACAATCGTAGTGTAGGCAGTCTCCTTAGAAGGTCTGTTACATTTTCTAAGTGTCCTGCCAATAAAACGCAGTCTTTGGTTAGCCTTCCCCACAAAATTTTCAATGTGTTCCTTCCAATTTAAGTTGTTCGTTATTGTAATACCGCCGGCCGAAGTGGCCGTGCGGTTCTAGGCGCTGCAGTCTGGAACCACGAGACCGCTGCGGTCGCAGGTTCGAATCCTGCCTCGGGCATGGATGTGTGTGATGTCCTTAGGTTAGTTAGGTTTAACTAGTTCCAAGTTCTCGGGTACTAATGTCGTCAGAGGTTGAGTCCCATAGCGCTCAGAACCATTTGAACCAGCCAATTGTAATACCTAAGAATTTAGTTGAATTTATGGCTTTTAGATTATACTTATTTATCATGTAATCGAAGTTTAAAGAGTTCCTTTTCTCACTCATGTGGATGACCTCAGACTTTTCGTTATTTAGGGTCAACTGTCACTCTTCGCACCATTCAGATATCTTTTCTAAATCGTTTTTCAGTTTGTGTTGATCTTCTGATGATTTTATTAGTCGATAAACGACAGCGTCATCTGCAAACTATCGAAGACGGCTGCTCAGATTGTCTCCCAGATCGTTTATATAGATAAGGAACAGCAAAGGGCCTATAACACTACCTTGGGGAACGCAAGAAATCACTTCTGTTTTACTCGATGACTTTCCGTCAGTTACTACGAACTGTGACGTCTCTGACAGAAAATCACAAATCAAGTCGCATAACGGAGACGATATTCTATAAGCACGCAATATCACTACGAGCGGCTTGTGTGGTACAGTGTCGAAAGCTTTCCGGAAATCCAGAAATATGGAATCGATCTGAAGTCCCTCGTCAATAGCACTCAACACTTAATGTGAATAAAGAGTTAGTTGTGTTTCAGAGGAACGATGTTTTCTAAACCCATGTTGACTGTGAGTCAATAGACAGTTTTCTTCGAGGTAATTCATAATGTTCGAACATAATTTATGTTACAAAATCTTGCTGCATATCGACGTTAACGATATGGGCCTGTGGATTACTCCTATTACCTTTCTTGAATATTCATGTGACCTCTGAAACTTTCCAGTCTTTGGGTACGGATCTTTCGTCGAGCGAACGTTTGTATATGATTGTTAAGTATGGAGCTAATGCATCAGCATACTCCGAAAGGAACGTAATTGGTATACAGTCTGGACCAGAAGACTTGCTTGTATTAAGTGATTTAAGTTGCTTCACTACTCAGAAGATATTTACTTCTACGTTACTCATGTTGGCAGCTGTTCTCGATTCGAATTCTGGAGTATTTACTTCGTTTTCTTTTGTGAAGGCATTTCGGAAGGCTGTGTTTAGTAACTCTGCTTTGGCAGCATTGTCCTCGATAGTATCTCCATTGCTGTCGCGCAGAGAAGGCATTGATTGTTTCTTGCCGCTAACATACTTCACATACGACCAGAATCTCTTTGGAATTTCTGTCAGGTTTCGAGACAAAGTTTCGTTTTGGAAACTGTTATAAGCATCTCGCATTGAATTTCGAGCTTCTGTAAAAGATCGCCAATCTTGGTGATTTTGCGTCTGTTTAAATTTGGCATGCTACGTTCGTTGTTTCTGCAACAGTGTTCTAACCCGTTTTGTGTGCCAAGGAGGATAAGCTCCGTCGTATTTTAATGTATTTGGCATAAATCTCTCAATTGCTGCCGATACTATTTCTTTGAATTTAAGCCGCATCTGGTCTACACTTATAATATTAATTTGGAATGAGTGGAGATTGTCTCTCAGGAAGGCGTCAAGTGAGTTTATATCTGCTTTTTTGAATACGTATATTATTCGCTTATTTTTCGAGGATTTAGGGATTACAATATTCAATCTCGCTACGACAACCTTGTGTTCAGTAATTCCTGAATCGGTTTTGATGCTCGTTATTAACTCAGGATTATTTTTTGGCCGCGCGGGATTAGCCGAGCGGTCTGAGGCGCTGCAGTCATGGCCTGTGCGGTGGTTCTGGTCCTCCCTCGGGCATGGGTGTGTGTGCTTGTCCTTAGGATAATTTAGGTTAAGTAGTGTGTAAGCTTAGGGACTAATGACCTTAGCAGTTAAGTCCCATAAGATTTCACACACACACACACACACACACACACATACACACACGTTATTTTTTGCTAAGAGGTCAAGTGTGTTTACACAACTGTTTACTATTCGCGTGGGCTCATGAACTAACTGCTCGAAATAATTTTCAGAGAATGCGTTCAGCACAATTCGCCAACATATCGAGGGTAAATTATTTCAGTGTAGGCTTGGAGCACTGAATAAGATTTATTTCATCAGAAGCAGACAACGGAAAGAAAATATATCGTAATTGAAAATTTTACCTATACTAATACTGAGAATGGTTTTCACGGTTAACGCACTGAACAGATTTCGATGGCATTTTGTATGCAGATAGCTTCAACCCTGCAGAAGAACATAGGCTACTTTAGAAATAGTGTAGTACAGAGTTTGAAGACTATTACGTGAATTAGAGAAAAGTATTTACTCTTAAAAAAGCTATTTATGCCTTGACTTTTGATCTGTATCATATTTGTGGAAATGCGTTTAATGAGTGATATGTTCCACGTGATACACAATGCTTATGTAATCTTTAATGTGTACAATCCATACTGCCACACTATTTGTTGCATATTGTACACGATATATAATGTATAGCTACTTCAATAGCACGTTGCATAGATGCACGCTGCTGCCCATGCCCCTCTGCACGCACTGTTCGGCAGTGACGCTGCACGTGTCAACACTTCCTGCCTTGGGACAGCTTGGGAGGAGCGAGAGCGGGGCGCACGTCATGAGCTCTGCTTACTTGAACAGGCATGGCATACACATGAGAGTAGCTAATGTTATTGCATGTACGAGGTGCATTCAAGTTCTAAGGCCTCCGATTTTTTTTCTCCGGACTGGAAAGAGATAGAAACATGCGCATTGTTTTAAAATGAGGCCGCGTTCATTGTCAATATGTCCCAGAGATGGCAGCACCGTACGGCAGCTGGAATTTTACCGCCAGCGGCGAGAATGAGAACTGTTTTAAATACTTAAAATGGCGACGTTTTCCTTACTTGAACAGCGTGGAATAATTCGTTTTCAGAATTTGCGTGGTGTGAAACCAACTGAAATTCATCGACAGTTGAAGGAGACATGTGGTGATGGAGTTATGGATGTGTTGAAAGTGCATTCGTGGGTGCGACAACAAACCGAAACAACCTCAAGCTCGCACAAGCCGGTCTGACGACATGATCGAGAAAGTGGAGAGAATTGTTTTGGGGGATCGCCGAATGACTGTTGAACAGATCGCCTCCAGAGTTGGCATTTCTATGGGTTCTGTGCACACAATCCTGCATGACGACCTGAAAATGCGAAAAGTGTCATCCAGGTGGGTGCCACGAATGCTGACGGACGACCACTTGGCTGCCCATGTGACATGTTGCCGAGCAATGTTGATGCGCAACGACAGCATGAATGGGACTTTCTTTTCGTCGGTTGTGACAATGGATGAAACGTGGATGCCATTTTTCAATCCAGAAACAAAGCGCCATTCAGCTCAATGGAAGCACAAAGATTCATCGCCACCAAAAAAATTTCGGGTAACCGCCAGTGCTGAAAAAATGATGGTGTCCATGTTCTGGTACATCGAGGGCGTAATCCTTATCCATTGCGTTCTAAAGGGCACTACGGTAACAGGTGCATCCTACGAAAATGTTTTGAAGAACAAAGTCCTTCCTGCACTGCAACAAAAACGTCCGGGAAGGGCTGCGCGTGTGCTGTTTCACCAAGACAACGCACCCGCACATTGAGCTAACGTTACGCAACAGTTTCTTCGTGATAACAACTTTGAAGTGATTCCTCATGGTCTCTAGTCACCTGACCTGGCTCCTAGTGACTTTTGGCTTTTTCCAACAATGAAAGACACTCTCCATGGCCGCACATTCACCAGCCGTGCTGCTATTGCCTCAGCGATTTTCCAGTGGTCAAAACAGACTCCTAAAGAAGCCTTCGCCGCTGCCATGGAATCATGGCGTCAGCGTTGTGAAATATGTGTACGTCTGCAGGGCGATTACGTCGAGAAGTAACTCCAGTTTCATCGATTTCGGGTGAATAGTTAATTAGAGAAAAAATCGGAGGCCTTAGAACTTGAATGCACCTCGTACAGTAGCTTACTTACTCACCATCACTCGTCATAACAAAACCACTGATATGCGACTTCGGCTGTGGATAAGAGCTAGTAATGAATGTCTCTGCTGTTGCATCAGCATGCATGACACTGATTTATAGCCAGATTCATTTCGAGAGCCATTCTTCACCTTCTGTGGCTAAAATCCAATTCTGTTTTACATATGGATCTACAGCTGCTGTGAATATCTTGAAGGAAGAATTTTCCTACATGGGATATTTTCTTTTGAAGTAAGAACTTTATTTCAGTAATTAACTTTTAGCTAATTTTATCCCCTCAGGGATTTTCAAGGAACCAGGTAGTAAAAATAATATCAAAAGTTACAATAGCTTCGAGAGGAAACAATATATAACATCAAAATTTTCACACCTCTTTCATGCAAATAAAAGAGGTGAGTAAATTTTTATGAATGTGGAATTCTTATTTTATTACTTGTTTCCTGTTGAAGCTGCTGTAACTTTTGATATTGTTTTTATAACCAGATAGCTGGAAAATGTCAAAAGAGGAGAAAATAGCTAACAGTTAAATCATGAAATAGAGTGACTACATCAAAATAAAAACAGTTTACACAGGGAAATAACTTCCCTCAAGAAAAAAAAGCCCATTCCCTGGAGCGGATCATACAAAGGCGACGAGATCATCACTATGAGGCGTACACAATCACTACCTGCCACAACCACAACGACTACTATCTACACGATAATGCCGACGGCCTTGGTGACAAAATGGTTAACGAAACATTTTGGATATACGCAGGGCCATCTTGCAACTGTACTGCTGCACCTAGGACAGAACTATATGAACAGTCTACAGCACCATCAGCACCAGCAACTGTTGTAGCAGCAGTACCATCGCCAATAACAACGGCAGCAGTCGCACCATCGTCAGTAACAGCAAGCGTTTCACCAACAGCTACATCTCCGGAGCCTTCAACCAGACTTACTCTGCTGGCAAACATTCCCTCTATTCCACATCCAGCCAACAGCAAACTGATGTAAGAAGTCAACACCAAAATAGCACTTGTCAGAAACACTGGACTGTGAAGACATGCAGACTGGAATCTCCAACAAACCAACAAGTATTACGTCTCCCTTTTCATTTCGCTATATATATATATATATATATATATATATATATATATATATATATATATATATATATCGCTTTATTTCATGATATAACTATTAGCTACTTTTGCCTCCTATAGCATTTTCCAGCTATATACGTATACCATTCAAAACAGCCTCAATCACCGGGCAGTTCTATGCCAAATCAAAAATACACTCCTGGAAATGGAAAAAAGAACACATTGACACCGGTGTGTCAGACCCACCATACTTGCTCCGGACACTGCGAGAGGGCTGTACAAGCAATGATCACACGCACGGCACAGCGGACACACCAGGAACCGCGGTGTCGGCCGTCGAATGGCGCTAGCTGCGCAGCATTTTTGCACCGCCGCCGTCAGTGTCAGCCAGTTTGCCGTGGCATACGGAGCTCCATCGCAGTCTTTAACACTGGTAGCATGCCGCGACAGCGTGGACGTGAACCGTATGTGCAGTTGACGGACTTTGAGCGAGGGCGTATAGTGGGCATGCGGGAGGCCGGGTGGACGTACCGCCGAATTGCTCAACACGTGGGGCGTGAGGTCTCCACAGTACATCGATGTTGTCGCCAGTGGTCGGCGGAAGGTGCACGTGCCTGTCGACCTGGGACCGGACCGCAGCGACGCACGGATGCACGCCAAGACCGTAGGATCCTACGCAGTGCAGTAGGGGACCGCACCGCCACTTCCCAGCAAATTAGGGACACTGTTGCTCCTGGGGTATCGGCGAGGACCATTCGCAACCGTCTCCATGAAGCTGGGCTACAGTCCCGCACACCGTTAGGCCGTCTTCCGCTCACGCCCCAACATCGTGCAGCCCGCCTCCAGCGGTGTCGCGACAGGCGTGAATGGAGGGACGAATGGAGACGTGTCGTCTTCAGCGATGAGAGTCGCTTCTGCCTTGGTGCCAATGATGGTCGTATGCGTGTTTGGAGCCGTGCAGGTGAGCGCCACAATCAGGACTGAATACGACCGAGGCACACAGGGCCAACACCCGGCATCATGGTGTGGGAAGCGATCTCCTACACTGGCCATACACCACTGGTGATCGTCGAGGGGACACTGAATAGTGCACGGTACATCCAAACCGTCATCGAACCCATCGTTCTACCATTCCTAGACCGGCAAGGGAACTTGCTGTTCTAACAGGACAATGCACGTCCGCATGTATCCCGTGCCACCCAACGTGCTCTAGAAGGTGTAAGTCAACTACCCTGGCCAGCAAGATCTCCGGATCTGTCCCCCATTGAGCATGTTTGGGACTGGATGAAGCGTCGTCTCACGCGGTCTGCACGTCCAGCACGAACGCTGGTCCAACTGAGGCGCCAGGTGGAAATGACATGGCAAGTCGTTCCACAGGACTACATCCAGCATCTCTACGATCGTCTCCATGGGAGAATAGCAGCCTGCATTGCTGCGAAAGGTGGATATACACTGTACTAGTGCCGACATTGTGCATGCTCTGTTGCCTGTGTCTATGTGCCTGTGGGTCTGTCAGTGTGATCATGTGATGTATCTGACCCCAGGAATGTGTCAATAAAGTTTCCCCTTCCAGGGACAATGAATTCACGGTGTTCTTATTTCAATTTCCAGGAGTGTACATACAATAACACAGGGCCAACAACTCCCCCTACTATTTTTTGTAGAAAAAACCGATTCAGGACACATGATGGGATACTACATCTGCTGATATAATAGTGAATAATCCAGTAAATATTAGCTGTAACCAACTTTTAACGATTTTTTTTCACGCGATGGCGCTGATCGCCTGCTCTTGTAGTTGTTCAGTGCTGTGGCTCCAAAAGTAATTAACGCATAAACCGCTACTTCTCACTAGACAGCTTTTTGCATAACTGACAGAAACTCCTTTTAAACCAACAGTCAACACTGAAGGAAAACTATACTACCACACCATGTCCTTCAATTCACCTGTTTTCTTACCGCAGTTATAGTCTATATTTGGTTTTATAAACCCGCAACTAAACTCTCTTTCTGTGTACACAATTAAATATATATGTTTTCCAATTTTCCATGGCTTCCTTGAGAAAAGCATTTACCTGATACAGTGATGACGGTAATCCACACGTTTGAGCAGTGCGGTAGCTGTGCCCTCTGCGGGTTGTGCAGTTGTTATACGAACCACACCTATTATAAGTCGCTCTATTTTTGTGATCCATTTACTTCTTGACTTCGGCGCAGCTCTGAGAAACGGTAAAATGAGTAGCATACAGACACTGAAATTTTATCTCGGTCTATACATAGTTAAGAGGTATATATACGGTTATATTTACGAGTGTCAGTCGTAAACAATAGTAATTTGGTTAAAAAATTGACCCGTCTGTATGTTGGACAATCCATGAGTTTCTGATGGCTCATTTCAGCAGTTTAGAATACTTCGGAGCCAACGGTAATAAAGCCCCAGTTCCATCGACAAGTCCTCACTGAGTGCTGGAAGGCATCTGGACCTAATATTAGTGCCGGCCGCGGTGGCCGTGCGGTTCTGGCGCTGCAGTCCGGAACCGCGGGGCTGCTACGGTCGCAGGTTCGAATCCTGCCTCGGGCGTGGGTGTGTGTGATGTCCTTAGCTTAGTTAGGTTTAAGTAGTTCTAAGTTCTAGGGGACTTATGACCTAAGATGTTGAGTCCCATAGTGCTCAGAGCCATTTGAACCATTTGACCTAATATTAGTATTAATTTCACGGCCGTCACTAGCCCAAGTCCTTTCTAAACTTTAATTCCTTTCTGATGCATAAATTAATCACTGCACTGCCCTTAAGGGGACTCTCAGATCCAATTAACATTTTAATGAATCAGGGCGTCAAACATTAATTTTTTTAAATGTAAGAAGTAAGGTACTAAATTTGCTTACGATAAACAATGTTATTTATGAAACAATTTTTATTTACCGAGCAACATTACATTGAGGGAGGAAATCCTTTGAACACAAGTACGTGGTGCCTGATCAATAAATTAAATTACGCTGCCTTGCATCAGTGAGCTCTCGTAAGAAGACTTGATATGGAATAAACAAAAAGAAAAAAAAAAAGACACAAAGGAACAGGGAAAGCGCACGCACTATTATTCGCAATGGATTCTTACAACAGAAAAATAAAGGTTGAGAAGAACAAAACACTACCATTCCTGACATACACTACTGCGCAGAAAGGTTTATGCCATTTGTGGAATTCCAAGCAGCAAACACCCCCAATGACCAATCGTGTACACAATGTGCAAACAAATTGGGTAACCACGTGGTGAAATCTATCACATATGAGTCCAACGAAAGAAGAAAAAGATTTTCAAGCCACAAAGTATGAAAAATTCCTAATCAAAATCGCAATAGCAAATGAAACAGAACAGTTTAGAGTTAAATCACAAAGGCTGATGGTCTCCGATCACCAAAGCACACGTGGTACCCAACGAACTAAACCGCTACAAAAGGTGCCCTTTAAACAAAGAAGATAAGGTAATTCTACAAATATAACGGACACAAAACAAATTGAATCAGCAATCTGCATTACAGTGCAGAAGTATAAGAGGAGGCTCTTGAGCCGCAAGTACAAGTTACAACTTAAGATAAAAGTACACGAAAGGTAGATTCGAAAAATTACGGAAGAACAAATGGTTCAAATGGCTCTGAGCGCTATGGGACTTAACTTCTGAGGTCATCAGCCCCCTAGAACTTAGAACTACTTAAACCTAACTAACCTAAGGACATCACACACATGCATACCCGAGGCAGGATTCGAACCTGCGATCGAAGCGGTCGCGCGGTTCCAGACTGTAGCGCCTAGAACCGCTCGGCTACCCCGGCCGGCACTGAAGAACAGAAAAATAAAGTCACACACATACGAAGATTCAGTTACACTCATATTCACACTAGAGATAGGTTCGCTAGATCAATCTAATTATGTCCGTCGTGGAACATGCTCACAACATGGTTCCAAAGGAAGGAAGCAAGGTACTATCGAACACAATCATTAGCTAATACTGAAATCTCGTAGCACAGACTGACTGTGAACCCATGACGCTTTAGTTAAACTAAAGAACTTAAGTATTTCAATGAAATTTGACTTGGGCAAAACGCGACTCTACGTACATCCTATCTCCGCCCTAACTTAGGGGCTACTTCCGTACTTAATCAAGAATCAGACGAAGAGCGTCTGTTCTCCACGGAGTTTCCAGCAAATCCTGGTGCAACGGAAGGTACCAGAGGGGTTTGCTTCCTCCACCAACCTGAGAGAGAAACAAACCTCGGACCGAAAGGGATAAACCTCTGTGCCCGGATACCGGGATACTGCATTAATCTTCCTGTGTTCCCCTAGTAACGAGAAGCATACATTTCCTGCTCTCAGCAGACGACAACAACTCCACTCCCACCACAAAATAAACCCAGAATGATACTAAAAGGCGTTCATTCACCCACATTCACCCATACGAAAAGCAAAGTCAGGTGGGAGCATGAAACATGTGTATCAGGAACCAAAAAAAAGGGAACATAATGCATTAAAATATTAATGCAATGCCACAAAATCCGTGCATTTTACGTCGCATAGGCATAGAATTTCACTTGGTTCCGCTGTTCACTCCTCTTGGCAAGGTTAACAAGCACATCCGCAATTGAATAAAATGAGGGAACAGTCTTATGAAACGACTCTACAGAGCCGTGAACCACTTGAGCCGCAATAGAATAAAATGAAGGAACAGTCTAATGAAACGAGTCTACAGAGCCGTTTCATCTCAGCAAACTCCTCACTCCTCCCCCCCCCCCCCCAAAAAAAAGACTGTGCAGGGAACGTAGTTGCTATGCTGCTACGTTACCCGGCAGACTTTCGTCTTAACTGAAATATTATATCGAAAATGAATTGTCAAAATCGGAAACCAGTGCTGTTAAAATGGGGACAAAATTTAAATTTTCTTAAACAGTAAAAATCATCGCAATAAAAGTTTACCTGCGGTGATAGCTTAGTGAAATTTACTGTTGACCTCATTCACTCTGCAAAGTGACATTCAATTGTTTGCAAAGCACCACAACAAAATGATAATGCACAAAAATCATAACAACACATGACACATAGACGTAATATTACAGTGTACAGAAAATCATGGTAAACATATTAATGTCATTAAAACAAGGTGGAGAAATGTCACGAAAAATTAGGGTAAATAAAATCACAAGACATAAAACGCAACTAAGAAACTTTTTAACCAAGAAAAAGCGATTTCTCTCAAAGTCACATTAACATCTCACATTCCATGTTATAAAGAAATCCAAAATATCCCAACTACCAACCAAACGAGTATATGTATACAGAACTTTGCATCTATACAAATAAATATGTACAGGAGATAAGTAGTACAATAATTAAGATATTATATATATATATATATATATATATATATATATATATATATATATATATATATATATATATAAGTTCACATAAATTCATCATTTGAATTTTTAGTTCTTTAAAAATACTACTTCAAAATATACATGCAAAGTATTGATAAAGGCTCTCTATTTTTCTTTGATCTGGCCTTTCGAAATATAATGAACATGACAATATAGATGCTAGAAAGCTAGAAATTGGAAACTTCACCATCCCTTAGTACACTCGCTTAAGAAAAGCATCAGTCTCCAAACTGGAAAATGCATTGCACAAGCACATTACTATTTCATTTTCTACACAAAATCTTCACATTTACTTCCAGATGGAGGCAACCTGCCGACCAAACTCGCCGTGGTGTATCCAACTGTCCATTCTGGCGACGATCTTATTGTCCTCCGTACATAGACAAATCACTGAAAATTTTTCTGGTTACTGTCGTGTCAGAGAAACGTCATGAGGCAACTTGTATACCCAGCTTCCAGTCGTGGATCCAGTTGTCCATTCCACTGCCACGATCATGTCGTCCTTCGTCCTTAGTGACCAGAAACGTCATGCAAGTTTCTTCCGGGCTACCGCCGTTTTAGCGACGTGCAACAGCCCATTTCAGGAAAAATAGACCTTAACCACTTCTTCCATTCTTCTGATACAGTGCTGCTCGTGGTCATGTGGATACTCTGGAGCGAGAGTGACACTAACTGGCTCTTCCTTGTGCCAGCCTCTGCAACACAGAGCATGCCACCAGAACTGTCTAGTAGCAACTGCCCGCGAGCTATTTCACGTGACGTCGTGGCGAAATGGCACCTCAGCAGCGTGGAAAAGAGCTAGAGAATGAACGTTGTGAAAGAAATGGAAATATTCAACCATGGCCATAAGTCAAAAACGAGATCCAAAATGAAATGACAGAGCTGCATATTCACACATCTTTTCGAATTTCAGTTCAGTACTCTTAAAATAGTAAGCACATGACTTTAAGGTTGTAAAGACCCCAGAAACATCTTTGTTATTCTTAAACTAAAAAGTTTTTGTATTGTCATTCGTATTAGGAAATTGTTACAGTCGCTCATTTTACAATATTTTACGCCAACCAACATCAGTGATACGACAGCAAGACAAGCAGAAGACATATCGGTCGTCAAATCGAAACTAGCCTTGTTTTGACCGCCATCTCGTTTCTTGCACTGCGGATTTGTTTTTTATTATCGTCTTATAAAGTCGCTATTGCGAAGTTTGTGAAGAATGGTGAAAAGTCCAAGAGAGTCATGGAAACGGCCACACCTCAGCACATCACAAGAAGAATGCAACGCTACAAAAACAAAGTGGATCATTGTTTCATAAAAATTTTCTTGTGAACAACAGACCAATAGCCGGCTGCCGTGGCAGAGCGGTTCTAGGCGCTTCAGTCTCCGCAATATCCTTCTTTCAGGAGTGCTAGTTCTGCAACGCTCGCAGGAGAGCTTCTGTAAAGTTTGGAAGGTGGGAGACGAGGTACTGGCAGAAGTGAAGCTGTGAGACCGGGCGTGAGTCGTGCTTCGGTAGCTCAGATGTTAGAGCACTTGCCCGCGAAAGGCAAAGGTCCCGAGATCGAGTCTCGGTCGGGCACACAGTTTTAATCTGCCAGGAAGTTTCATATCAGCGCACACTCCGCTGCAGAGTGAAAATCTCATTCTGGTAACCTAAGGATATCACACACATCCATGCCCGAGGCAGGATTCGAACATGCGACCGTAACGGTTGCGCAGTTCCAGACCGTAGCGCCTAGAACCGCTCGGCCTCACAGGCCGGCCAAATGCTTTTGTAATTCCATTATTGGACGGTGATGACGTATAGCCTCGAAACATGTCGCTAAATAAATAATTTAGTTTTTAACAAACTGTGTGGCTGGTAGCGGTATCTGTAAACCATTCCACAAGAATCCACGGGTTTCTTCAAGCATGCCATGTCCAGCTGAAGTCACTCATGTATTATTGCAACGATGCTGATTGCTACGTTTCACCCAGTGTTCCAAGTAATCTCAGGTATTTTCCTTAGGACTGAGCTCTGATGATTATGCACGCCAGTCGAGGTATGGTGAAGCGCCTGAGTATTCGAAAACCAGAAACGTATGCGTGCAAACCTGCGAATTTCTGTCATATGGGAAGGTGGGAGCATTCACAGCATACTGATCATGTAGATATAGAGGAAAGACCCGTAAAACGTCACCAGTGCCACCTTCAGTAAGAGCTACACCCTGCCCACGCTGCTGGTTAAACGGCTCAGTGGGTGATCAGTCCTCTCGAATCCTTGCATCATTTGATCTGAGGCATAATTGCAAAACTTTTAGCCACACGACTCGCCTGCATCATTCAGTTGCCGCCCCGTTTCTGTGTTGGCAGCCTATTGAAGACGTGCAGCTTTCTGTGGCGCTGTGAGCAGTGGCCTTTTGCGAGGTATCCGACTTCAAATGTTTATTGTACGCAGTTTGTAACGTTAATAGCTAAATGTGCAACGAACCTTTATTTAAAAAAAGTTTGTATTTTATCTGAAGTCTTAAAAGATCGATACGTACGTATCGAGTATTCAGCAGCTCGGTACTCTTTGATATAATCTAAATGAATAAATTATTTTTTACTGATTTTAAAGTTATTACAGTGTTTGTTTATTAAATATAAACTGATTGTAACTCTCTCAAGCTAACATGATATCAAAGAACAAATTGTATTTAAAGGGAGACAATATGGCGTTCCACTGGGGGTTTTAGCTAGGCATTGTCTGGTCGCCTTCGCAGCGCCACGTGGCGAGCAAGCGAGGAAAAGTGATAGGACTCGCAGGTAGGTTTGCAAAGGGTGCAGTGACGGACATCTCTCTGTCCGCACACTCTGAGGTGAAATTTTGTATATGCTTGTTGAGTTTCTTCGACGCCAATATTTGGTGTGCCTACATCATTAGTATGGAAAGGCCATCTCTGAAAAGTACAAGCTGCGGGATGCAACATTTTCACAGCTTTATCTCGATAGAAACGTTGAACGCGGCAACGTCAAACGTAATGGCGGTGGCGGGCAAAATTTCCCGTCGCACTCTTTTCCATCATTACTGAGACGTGAAGAACCATATATCAGCTACCAAAGTACGTCGACAGCACCGCAGCACTACCAGCACATAAGTCAAGAACTTTTTCGTGATTTAGGGAACTTTTAAACTTATTCAGAAGTACAGTCAGTCATTTTGAGTGAGTAAGTGCAGTTTATTCAAATAAATTCAGAAGTTATTTACTTTAAGTCAGTACATATCCTGTTTCCTGACCGTAATATGTTATACAGAGTGCGGCAAATAAAAGTGGCCCGGACTGGTTGTGGCAACATTAACGGAAGCGGAAAAGGCGTACAGGTTACTTCCAACGTGGAGCAACTGCCCATACAGCCAGCCGAACCTTGGAGCACATTCACACAATCTTCACGCCTGACAGATTTGTTAGCAGAGGTCAGTCTCATCGTGGCCGCAGCTGGCCACCCAGTCACTTGATCTATCAGTGAGCGATTACTTTGTGTGAGGAGCCCTCAAGTGTAAGGTGTCCAGCAACAACGCTCGAAGTCTTAAAGAATTGCAGCGGAATATTGCAGATGAGACTGCAGCAATTCCAGCAGTCCAGCTTCGATCCGCCTTCGGCAATTTGCTGACTATGGCCCAGAGTACCATGAGAAGAATGGCGGTCACTTTCAACATCTGCTATAGTCAGGTTAGTACCGTATTTCTTATCTCTGATGTGTTTCTTTGTACCCTGGAACTCTGTTCTCCGGGCTATTTTTGTTTGCTCCTCCCTGTAAATGTTTTGTACTGTTTTCAGAGTTAAAATGGTTACAAAAATGTTTATTAAGTATATGGCACTTGGATAAACTGAAATAAGCAGAGATTGTACACAGTTTCAAATTACGGAATTGCAGCATCATACCCTGAACTAATAGCTGGTTCTAATAGAGGGCTTCAACCGAGGCCTTAGACAGCTCTCAGACGATATCGATACGAATTTCTTGTCCACTGCTATCGACTGAAAATTGTAGACAGAAGACGAACAGAAGATGAACAAGCAGCCTTGAGAGATGAAACTGAATGCAGCAGACTCTCAAATAAGTAGAAAGACAAGGCGCAGCGGAAATCTTTCAATGAGGACCGGGATACTGAATTTAACTGAGGAAAAGATAAAATATAAAAATGCAGGAATTGAAGCAGGCAGCAAGTAATACAAGCACCTAAAAAATTAGATTGACAGAAAGTGAAAACTACAAACCAAAAATAGCTTGATGACAAATGCAACGCTGTAGAAGCATCCATGACTAGGGGAAAGATAGTTGTAGCACATAGGAGAATTACAGTGGTCTTTGGAGAAAAGAGAAGCACCTATATATATAAATCTAAAAGACACATATGACAGACCAGTACTGAGAGAATAAAAGAAGGCTGAAAGGTTTCAAACAAACAGAAAAACTATAAAAGGGGAACAATCACGAAGATAACACCGCGGAAGGGAAGAATATGATATAAGCTATTTGATATTAAAAGAAAAATGTGACTCGGCTTTGAAAGCTCTAAATCGAAGTAAGGCCATTGTAGTAGACGAAAAACCCTCACAATTATAGAGATCTTTGGGAAAGCCAATGATGACAAAACTATTCCACATTGTGCTCAAGATACATCAGCCGGCGAAATAGGCCCAGACTTAAATAGGAATCTCACAACAGCCATTCAAAAGAAGATAAGTGCTGTCACATAAGAATATTGTCGAACAATTAGACATCATTTGAATAAGTCTTATTTGCAAAACACTCGAATTATTTAGGGAAGATTGGAAGAACTGGTAGAAGCCGACCTCGGGGAAGATCAGTTTGGATTCCAGAGAAATGTAAGAACTAATGAGACTATACGTCTCTGCGGCCCTTCATATAAGGTGACTGAAGGAAATCAAAGCCGTGGTTATGCAATTTGTATATTTACAGGAATGAATGACAGTATTGACTGGACTGAACTCTTTGAAATTCTGATGGTAGCTGCGACAAAATACAGGGAGCGAAAAGTTATCTACACTGGTGTGCAAAACTTACAGACGAAAGTAACTTCCCACATAGCTCGATGAACTATGGACCACACACTGAATGAACTGCTGCAGTGCCGGCCGTCGTGACCGAGCGGTTCTAGGCGCTACAGACTGGAACTACGCTACCGCTACGGTCGCAGGTTCGAATCCTGCCTCGGGCATGGATGTGTGTGATGTCCTTAGGTTAGTTAGGTTTAAATAGTTCTAAGATCTAGGGGACTGATGACCTCAGAAGTTAAGTTCCATAGTGCTCAGAGCCATTTGAACCATTTGAACTGCTGCAGTGTACTATAGAAGATAAATGAAAGAAATACGCAATGAGCCGAACAGAAATAACACTTTTTATTGAAATACAGTTTGTTTAAATTCTTAGCGTAACATTGCATCCAATACAACACTTTGTATCAGCCCCATTGACAAGGAAGCAAAGTTAGAAAAATGTAACGTTCTCTTAAGTCCAAGCATTAGCGAAAAAGACAGAGATGTAGAAAGCTTCGGGACGTGACTGCATACCGGTCAAGGCATACATCCGTTTCTGGTACTTGATTGGCCAACAGCCCTAAGTCAACACTATTCATGTTGGTCCTCTAGATATTACAAAAGGCAGGACATGGTTCTTAATATGGTGTGTGATCACCACGGACGCCAGTGTTTGATCTGCAACGTGCTCCCATGCTGGCCACAAGGTTGGTAAGGAGTTCTTCTGGTAGGCCGTTCCATTCCTCCACCATCGAGACTAACAACTGTTGGGGGGTCGTTGGAGGACGTGGGTGCGCTACAGGATGTCTTCACAATGCATCCGACACGTGCCCGATGGTATATAGGTCGGGGGAATGGGCAGGACAATCCATTCGCTGAATATTCTCTCGTTCCAAGAGCTCTTCCACCTGCGCAGTTCGATTCGGTCGCGTCTTGTCATTCAGGGCAGAACGCACATCTGAAAAGATGTACATGGAGAAGGAGTACAGAGTCACAATAATGCTGACCGGTGACTGTATCGTGTTCAAAGACTTTGCAGTCAGTACGCCCATGTGACATTATGCCTCCTCTCACCATAACACTTGGACCATCAAAATGACCATGTTGAGCCATGCTGGGCATACTCTCATAAGGAAACAGGTGGAAATGCATAATGTACACAGAAACATCGGGGAGCTCAGATAAGGCATCACTTGCCTCGAAAGGCGAATTTCCCGGGCACGAGTCGCCGTCTGATCCGCGGTTTTAATCCACCACCAAGTTTCATACTAGCGCAGACACCGTCGCCGAGCAAAAGTTCATTCGGGAAGCAATCCCCAACGCTGTGACTATGTCTGCATTATCTCTCCTGCCAGAAGTGCTAGTCCCCCCAGTTTCGCAGGAGAACTGCTGTGAAGTATGGAAGGTAGGAGATGCTGAACTTCTGTGAGGACGGGTCATGAGTCGTATGCGGGTAGCTCATTTGATACACCACTCGTCCGCGAAAGGCGAAGTTCTGGGGTTTGAGTCCCGGTCCAGCACACAGCTTTTTCTGCCAGGAAGTTTCAAATGGAAATTTCGTTCTGCTGTTCCAAATTAAGAATGTAATATTAATGGTATTTGGTGGGAATTTTGAACATAGGCTGTCCTGATATTGCGACTGCGCGATACGGTCACAGGGCCTATAGGAGAATGGACTTTATATTGTTCTTCCAAATCCGTTCCCATATCCTGAAAGAAGACGTTAGTGATGTGATGAGATGATGTTTAAGCTGCATCTGTCTTGAATACCGGCAATTTTACCTGCTGCGTGAAGTAGAAATACACTCCTGGAAATGGAAAAAAGAACACATTGACACCGGTGTGTCAGACCCACCATACTTGCTCCGGACACTGCGAGAGGGCTGTACAAGCAATGATCACACGCACGGCACAGCGGACACACCAGGAACCGCGGTGTTGGCCGTCGAATGGCGCTAGCTGCGCAGCATTTGTGCACCGCCGCCGTCAGTGTCAGCCAGTTTGCCGTGGCATACGGAGCTCCATCGCAGTCTTTAACACTGGTAGCATGCCGCGACAGCGTGGACGTGAACCGTATGTGCAGTTGACGGACTTTGAGCGAGGGCGTATAGTGGGCATGCGGGAGGCCGGGTGGACGTACCGCCGAATTGCTCAACACGTGGGGCGTGAGGTCTCCACAGTACATCGATGTTGTCGCCAGTGGTCGGCGGAAGGTGCACGTGCCCGTCGACCTGGGACCGGACCGCAGCGACGCACGGATGCACACCAAGACCGTAGGATCCTACGCAGTGCCGTAGGGGACCGCACCGCCACTTCCCAGCAAATTAGGGACACTGTTGCTCCTGGGGTATCGGCGAGGACCATTCGCAACCGTCTCCATGAAGCTGGGCTACGGTCCCGCACACCGTTAGGCCGTCTTCCGCTCACGCCCCAACATCGTGCAGCCCGCCTCCAGTGGTGTCGCGACAGGCGTGAATGGAGGGACGAATGGAGACGTGTCGTCTTCAGCGATGAGAGTCGCTTCTGCCTTGGTGCCAATGATGGTCGTATGCGTGTTTGGCGCCGTGCAGGTGAGCGCCACAATCAGGACTGCATACGACCGAGGCACACAGGGCCAACACCCGGCATCATGGTGTGGGGAGCGATCTCCTACACTGGCCGTACACCACTGGTGATCGTCGAGGGGACACTGAATAGTGCACGGTACATCCAAACCGTCATCGAACCCATCGTTCTACCATTCCTAGACCGGCAAGGGAACTTGCTGTTCCAACAGGACAATGCACGTCCGCATGTATCCCGTGCCACCCAACGTGCTCTAGAAGGTGTAAGTCAACTACCCTGGCCAGCAAGATCTCCGGATCTGTCCCCCATTGAGCATGTTTGGGACTGGATGAAGCGTCGTCTCACGCGGTCTGCACGTCCAGCACGAACGCTGGTCCAACTGAGGCGCCAGGTGGAAATGGCATGGCAAGCCGTTCCACAGGACTACATCCAGCATCTCTACGATCGTCTCCATGGGAGAATAGCAGCCTGCATTGCTGCGAAAGGTGGATATACACTGTACTAGTGCCGACATTGTGCATGCTCTGTTGCCCGTGTCTATGTGCATGTGGTTCTGTCAGTGTGATCATGTGATGTATCTGACCCCAGGAATGTGTCAATAAAGTTTCCCCTTCCTGGGGCAATGAATTCACGGTGTTCTTATTTCAATTTCCAGGAGTGTACATAACGCTTAGCTGTTGACCAATCAAGTACTACAAACGGAGGTAAACCTTGGTCGGTACGCAGTGACATCGTAAAGCTATCTATGTCGGTGTCTTTCCGGCTGTTGCTTGAACTTAAGAGGATGTTACATTTTTCTAATTTTTCTTCCGTGTCCGTGGTGCTGATACAGGATGTTATATTGCGTACAATGTTGCGCTGAAAATGTGAATAAATTTCTGTTTCGGCTTGCAGGTCTGTATGGTATTTTAGTCGTTGTAGATTGTCAGAGATTGATCAAACAACGTGGTGATTATTTTACCTTTTGCTCTCTTATTTCCTTTGATGAGATAATACACTACTGAAAAAGAATTTAGTGCACCTGGAAAGACGACGTCGATTTTGATCCGATGACGGCATACGCTACCAGGGGAACAGTAGGTGTACTGATAATGGTTTCAACGCCGTCCGCCAACATATAGCGTAGTGACATAGTTCCCAGAGAGCCATCTGTGTCTACCTTTTAATAGGGAATGCTTACAGCCAGAAGGCAGTCAGTCGAGCGCGCAAAGCTACAGAGGAAGGAGAGCGGAGCGTGCGCAGCCGATCTAGCTGCCTTGGTCGCGCAGGAGTCGGCCGACGACCGGTCGTCGGTGCTTGCCCTGCCGCTGGCCGCTTCCACCCATCCAGTTACGACGACCAGGGCAAAGGCAGGAAGACCCTCGAGTATGACAACTCGGCAACAGCTACTGTTGCACCTCCGCCTACGGCCGCTGGTAGCTCCCGTGACGCAACTTCTCCCCAACAGCACCAACAGGGCAAACTGTTACCGTCACAGACGAGTAGCCAACTCAGCCGCTAGCCATGGTTTCGTCGACCCAAGCCTTCTCATGGCCGAGGACATCACGATGCAACTAGACAACGACAGCAGAATGGACTTCACAGCGGAGGAAAACTGCACAGTTCCATCGAGAAAACCTATTCTGTGCCACCCGCTAGCTCCATACAAGAGCAGCTGCAGGAGCAACCGTCCCTTGATGACGATCGCCGATCATTCACAACAGAAGAAGTAGAGGTGTACCACTAGTTCTCTGAACTTTGCTAATGTTAAGTATAAGAGGCACTACAGAAGGAGTGCAGAAGAACTACACGCGAACGACGCGTTGACAAGACAGAGTTGATGAACAGATACCAAGTGACTGTGCCACCAGTGGCGCCACCCATAGACGCCCAAGAACCAGAGCGAACAACAGCGACTGAGAAACGAAACGCCTCAAACCACTGGTGACAATTTGGATTCTCGACTGCTGCCTAAAGGCCATTTACCAACGGGACCGAATAAAATACCACATCGACACGTTCGCAGACTAACAAGAGGCAATGTCCTTTTGCGCCAACGGCGACATCCATTTTTTCACCGACAAATCTCTGGAGGACAAGAAGCTCAAAGCCATCATTTAAATTACTGCCAGAACAGATTCCTGAGAAAAAAGTCCTCAAAGCCCTACGAGAAAAAGGCTACAACGTCATCGATGTATGTGAGTATCACAAGAGAGACGACAAAACAAAGAAACTCGTTCCGCAATCGGCGTATTGCGTACTGCTACCGAACGGAAATGATGACCATAGGATTTACGATCTGAAGTCCTCTACACGAGAGTGCATGTAGAATCCTAAAACTGCAAGGGAGGCCCAGTCCAGTGTAAGCTATACCAAAGGCGGGAACATACGGCCATTACTGCTGCCTCCCACCAAGATGTGTCCGATTTGGCCGCCATCATTAATCAGTAGACTATGGGAAGTACCAAAAAACAGAGAAACATTCATGCGCCAGTAGCAGAAAAAGCTATCCTACGACCTACCGCGGGTGCGAAACATACCACGCCCTTCTGAAGGAGTACGAAATGAAGCCCACCCATCAGCCACCAGCACGGCCCGACTCGCAACCACAACGACGTTCACAGACTTACGCTGGTGTGGCATCCCCACATCTTCTACGACCCTCCAGAGATCCAGCGACGTTCACCAAGGACCCCATCACACAAGCTATCACAGTTATCGTCTCACTACTTACCTCACTGCATCAAAAACTGAGCACCATTCTCTCGTTGGTAGAGAATTTTATGAAAGCATTTGTTTCTCCCGAGAATGGACCACAACGCACCTCAAAATCCGCAAATGAAATGCGAATCGTGTCAAAACGAAGACAGAACTAACTTACTTCCTGACACGCCACAGGACTGACGTTGTACTCATTTCGGAGACGAATTTAAGGTAGTCGACACCGTTCCACACACAGCACATGCACGTGTACTGTACAGATGAGGTCGGTCAAAGAGAAGGTGCGCTGCCATCCTATTCAAAAAAGAAATTCGCCATCAGGAGCAGCTTATAAGGCTATGAAAATTGGAAAATACAAGAGTCACCTTCGCGAACGCCATAGGAAACATCACATATGATGCTGCATACCTCAGTCCGACAAGGCACTTATTCCCTGAAGATGTACGTGACCATCCGTTTCCACGTGGTACTGCTGGGAGGCGACCTCAACAGCAAGCACACTGTTTGGAATGCGAGAAAAACGAATTCAAACGGTCAACAATTATTCCGTCTAGAAGAGGACGTAAACATTACCGTGACGGGAGTGCCACCTTTCGTCCACCAGTAAGCAGATGTCCTTGACATAGCGGCTCTCAAAAATGTCAACGTCAACCTCCAATGACTTACCATCAGATCACAGGCCGGTAATAGGAATACTGGAGAAGGCACACATCCCACTGCCGCTACATAGCACAAGGCTGATGGACTGGCCACAGTTTCAACGTTTTCTGGACAACAACGCTGGGCCAACACAAGACGTGCCATCGTGGGCCGTCATCAAGGCCATGGTACAGACGTTAACGGCCAAAATCCAAACCACGAAACGCTGGTCAACAACACGAATTTTGCAACCAGACATCAACATTGAAGCATGTCTGCCACGATTTCAAGCCATAAAAACACAAAGGAATTATTCCCGGAGGCGGTGGGTCCACTTCAGCAATCCTCAAGATAGGAGACTGATGTGCCAACAGAACAGGGAAATCAACATATGTGTCACAGAATGGCGTCAGGACGCCTGGGAAACCAAGATGTCAGACTTCTTGCTACGAAACGTGGCGAAAGGCAAGTGGTGAAGAACCTGCATCAGCAAAAACCACCAAAATGAGCAGTACATAGCGTAGATGGTATGATATATGACCCACTGTCATAAGCAGAACTACATGCCGAGCATATCAGTGCCAGATGATAGCTCCACCTCCAACAGCACAAGATGATGAGGTCCTACATGACGAGGAGCAGCGTCAGTGCTGCGGCATGTCAGCCACAGTTTTTCACTTGAGCGGAAATTAAAATTGACCGTTTGGATTCGTTTTTCTCGCATTCCAAACAGTGTGCTTGCTGTTGGGGTCGCCTCCCAGCAGTACCACGTGGAAACGGATGGTCACGTGCATCTTCAGGGAATAAGTGCCTTGTCGGACTGAGGTATGCAGCATCATATGTGATGTTTCCTATGGCGTTCGCGAAGGTGACTCTTGTATTTTCCAATTTTCATAGCCTTGTAAGCTGCTCCTGATGGCGAATTTCTTTTTTGAATAGGATGGCAGCGCACCTTCTCTTTGACCGACCTCATCTGTACAGTACACGTGCATGTGCTGTGTGTGGAACGGTGTCGACTACCTTAAATTCGTCTCCGAAATGAGTACAACGTCAGTCCTGTGGCGTGTCAGGAAGTAAGTTAGTTCTGTCTTCGTTTTGACACGATTCGCATTTCATTTGCGGATTTTGAGGTGCGTTGTGGTCCATTCTCGGGAGAAACAAATGCTTTCATAAAATTCTCTACCAACGAGAGAATGGTGCTCAGTTTTTGATGCAGTGAGGTAAGTAGTGAGACGATAACTGTGATAGCTTGTGTGATGGGGTCCTTGGTGAACGTCGCTGGATCTCTGGAGGGTCGTAGAAGATGTGGGGATGCCACACCAGCGTAAGTCTGTGAACGTCGTTGTGGTTGCGAGTCGGGCCGTGCTGGTGGCTGATGGGTGGGCTTCATTTCGTACTCCCTCAGAAGGGCTTGGTATGTTTCGCACCCGCGGTAGGTCGTAGGATAGCTTTTTCTGCTACTGGCGCATGAATGTTTCTCTGTTTTTTGGTACTTCCCATAGTCTACTGATTAATGATGGCGGCCAAATTGGACACATCTTGGTGGGAGGCAGCAGTAATGGCCGTATGTTCCCGCCTTTGGTATAGCTTACACTGTGAAACGTCCCCTTTCAACAATTATACATGACTGTGCTTAAACTGACACACAATATTTTGTTAGCGCAACACAATCTGACTTTCAAAATTGCCTACAAAAGAATGGCCCTGACTAACATTAAACTATACCTTTCACAAATCACTTACCTCACAAAAATCTTCGCTGCTCAAGCTACTGCAATACAGCGAGCGCCACTACTGCCAGCTAAATAAAAGATTCAAACTACTTGATATCATCATATATAAATATAGCAGTTCATCACAAATTACAAAACTCCGCCATCTCTCTCCCCACATCCACCACTGCTGGCGGCTCACCTCCAACTGCGCAACGCTACGCGCTGTTCACATCCAGCTGCCGCTGCCCAACACTACAATGGCGAGTATTACAACAATGCAAAGCAGCCACAGACTGCACACAGCACAGCCAGTGATTTTTCATATAGAGCGCTACGTGGCGTTACCAATAAGAAAACATAAACAGCCTACTTACATAGAGAAAACATAAACAGCCTACTTACATAGCCCCCATGCTCCCCACAAAAAATTTTACAAATTGGTTTGGGCAGTGCCCAATACAGATTTGAAAAAATTTTTCATAGTTACAATAACAAAGATATAAAATGCACGCACTTATTGATACAATCTTGGTCAAAAGCTAAAATTTTCTCACAGTCCATAAAGACAGTCCAGATTGTTCATCACAGTAAAAATGCAGAGTTTTTCTCAAAGTCTGAGCAGTAAAAGAAAATGCACACAGAAGTAGTGGATTTCCATGCAGTCTTGAAGAAGTAGTGTTGTCCTTCCAACGGAAAGACAGTGCTGACTCTTGACATGCATACAGGTAATGGGCCACAACAGAGCAAACCCACAGCAGAGTCAGTCGAAATTTTGAAGAGTATTGGTAGGTAGGTCATCACAGAGCAGACCCACTGTAGTCCTGGTAGAGATTACGGTATTGGTGGGCCACCAGAGGTGCAGACCCACTGTAGTCCTTGTAGAGATAATGGTATTGGTGGGCCACCAGAGGTGCAGACCCACTGTAGTCCTTGTAGAAATGTCCAGCAGCCATCTGTTGCGATTGTGCAGGTGCACATTCACCATCGAAGAGTCTTGCGGAGAACATAGCAAGTCCATAAACCACCACTTGTGCACTCACAAAGTTTTTGGAATTGTCCTTAGAACCAGCAATGCTGTTATCCAGTCCCTTGCTGAATTAGTAACACACGTGCAAACACTAACAGTCCCAACTTCTCACATATTGTCCATATACTATGACCAACAGAAACGTGTGCAGTGAAATGTAACTCACAAGTTACTTAATTTGATTAACTGGTGTCAAGTACAATTTTATAACATGAGAATACAATTACAAAGATACAGAAAACATCATTGAAACATAATAGCACAGATAACATTTGTAGTAATATGGGCTTTACAAAAGAATCGAAATAGACATATACGTCAGTGTTACCGGAATTATGACATGAGTACATACATAAAAGATCAGAGTAACTTTCGAAACATCAACTTCACACATGAGCATTAAGCAGAACAGAATTAATAATATCTAGCATCTTTACAAAGCAAATAACATATTATTAATGCCACTTATATTCGAGGATAACAGTATTCCTCATCATAGTGAATGTAGCTTAATATTAAAAGAAGAAAAAAATTCTATGAAATTACACAGAGACAGGAAGAAAACAAATACACAAGGGTACACAAACACATAGTGGGATAACACCAATAGGAAAGGACAGGGTTCGTTTTCAGTGTAACATGTGGTACTGCAGTCCAACCCAAAACTTCATATATCTTTCCTCTTATTTCATCCTTTGTTTCCACCAAAAAAATTCTATCTAAGCATGCTTTCTGTATTTATATGTTCACACATTTCTCACCTCAACATTTATTTCCAAGAAAATCCTACCTAAACCTGTTTTCTGTACTTTTTTCTTTGTATAACTTCCCAATGCATTTCTTCCAATTCATCGAAACTCATTCTCTTAGAGGCTACCCCCTCTTAAGCTAACTTAAATCTACTGAGCTCAGATGCTAAACTAAGGGACGAGGCAATGCAGCATCACATAACAAATTATCACAAACAGCAATGACAAAAAAAATGCCAATTTGCAAAGCAAGCAGCAGCAAATCTAAATTAACAGATAAAATGCAAAATTACAACTAATATGAGCCAATGTGCAGCAACAATAAAAATAAATCAATAGTAAAACTAGCTTAACAGAGCAATACAAAGTGAAATTTAGTAGCACTATGCCTGGCAAATAGCAGCAGAAATAACTTATATCTAAACATGACATAGCTCAAGCAGAAAAAATATTACAGTAAAAACAACAATGCAGATAAGGGAAATGTATATTCACATCTTAATATCTATGTAATTAAAGTGGTGCACCACAACTGATTGTAAAAAGAAATATTACCATGTACTTGAAAAGAAAATTATGTGTTACTGTTACTAGTTCCTTCTTATTGTTCTTTCCTTTCCAAGTGCTCCTTTTTTAAAGAATGTGGATCATAAAATAATTATTTAATAGATCTGTTGACAGAAAGTGTTCACATTAGCAAATGCATTTCATTTTATAAAAGCAATGCTGCAACACAGTTGGAAACCAGATATCAAATGAAATAAGCAACTATGAAAAGCAAAGCTGCAACACAGCTGGAAACCAGATATCAAATGAAATAAGCAACTATGAAAAGCAAAGCATAAAAATATCATTCAGTAGTCATGTGACATTTCATAAGTTAGTAGAAATTCTCTCAACTCTGATAGAAAGACGCTTGTCATAATCAGGTGTGCAGATGTAAAAATATTTCTTGTCATTTTATTAGGCATTTCAGTAAATGTCATAAATTACGAGCTCCACAGTATGCTTTCAAGAAGGAAATGTCAGTAGCACGGACAATGGCCTCCCCTTTTTTTTGCTACCTGTGCCGCTGAAAGGCTAATGGCTTTTTTTTTTTTTTTTTTTTTTTCGGGCGGCTGTTACCCAGGTGGGTGCCCGCGATGCATTACGTGCAGGTGGTCACTTAACTTTCTTATGGAAATATTTACGACAGCAGTTTCCGCTACAGTGACAGTCTCACATAAAAATATTTCACAGGTCAAGAATTAGCGTTGCAAATCTGTAGAAACAAAATCCTATAAATATAAGTGTCCAAAAGAATTTTCGCCAGCATTGTGATACATTCATGCATTTACACACATTTCATAACTCTTAAAGTACGATTCTTGGTTTCCAACATCCTGTTTCACAAGTCAAGAGTCCCTACCCACTATTCATTACTCCTTACCTTATTACACATATACGTATCCATCGACACTCGTCAATATTTCGTCATTATAAATATGAAGCATAATCAAATAACTCATATAGCCTCAGCCTATTAATCATAAACATACCTCAGCAGCATAATACACATCGTCGTCGTAAAAATAACATCATAACACCTCAGTCAAATCTCAAAATCGTCGTAGCTTCCTCCAATAATTAAAAAAATTCTCTGCTCATGTCAAAAGTGTCATCTGCCTCAAACGTACTTTAAAAATCATGAATCCATACCAAATACATCATTCAAAGCTCTCATAGTATCACAATGGTTCCGGAAAAATATGAAGAGTTCACACAGTACAGACAAAATACAATTTCGTAAGTGTGAAGTTATCCAACGGTGTAATTACGTAAACATGTGTCACTGACGTAGTAAAAAACATGTTTATCTCTCAGTTAAATGATCAGATAGCTGTGTAATTTGTGTGTTAGAGAAATATGGTACCGATGTGTAAAGTTGTATAAGCAAATACCATATTAGCTAGGGTTCCTTGTGGTTGCCACACACATGGTACACAAAGTAAGCATGTACCCCCCTGAGGATTAATGTAATTATACCATCAGGTGTTACAGATTACAGCAATGGAATGAAATGTATCACGGAAAACTTTCTTTGTAATTCAAAAATCTTTAAAAATAAATGTTTGAAGTACAAAATTAATCACTGAAATGCGTGTCCTGTAGCGCTAAATATGCATCTTGTTGTAAGATAATCTCTGTGGAAGTGTCGTAGTTATTTTCCTCCGAAAGCTAAGTTCTGCAGAAGCCAATGTACTTACCTCATGATAAACAAAAGTGAAATGCTTTGCGTAGAGATATCTTAGTTATTACGCTTATTGTTGTGATGATGAAAGTACTGTGCTGTAACGTATTGTTGTGCTATGGAAAAGGCTGTCTCCTTGTAGCTATACCACAAAAGTTACTAATAAAACATGTTTTGATTTCCAGAAGAATTCAGAAAAACTGTGCAGATATAAAACAGATACACTGCAAAAGCAACATTGTAAATTGTCACTCATTAGTAGCGTCGTGATAACATCGTGTAGCTGTCACATAAACTAACCACTGTGTCCTCTGGTATCTCACAGAAAGTACTTTAAACCCAGAATGTATTTTCAAGTAAACCAAAATGTTGCATTAAAATCTCATTAGCAGTACTGGTAAATGTTGTAATCGTGCAACTAACAAGCAAGAATGTACACACACAATTACACTGTGTCGTCTGTTTGCAATAACAATGCATTCGTAATTTCTGTTTAAATAAGTTCTCTTGGTTCTTGACTGGATATTTAACTTCAAACATTGTTGCATGGTAACAGTTTCTGAAGCATACTAGTAACGTGAAGTGAAACATTTTATGGCAAAGACAAAGTTAAAAAGCAGATTATCTTTCAATAAACGGTTTTACATGTGAAATGTGGTGTAAACCTTTACTCTTCCTAGTACGCAGAGTTTCAACTTCAATGGAATTATCATGCGGTATACGTCGGTGAGGAATGCTAAAATTTTTCTCAAGGTTAGCGTCTATGTTATTTTTCTCTGAGCCAGCTGGCGCACGCGGCTGCCTGCGGTGCGAGTCATTGTCCGTCTTTTTGTTGGAGCGCGCCGTTATTGGGATTAGGAGACCTAGCTTCTACAAATTCACTCTGACGAGAAGGCTCTGCTCTGTTTGAATCCCGCCAGTTCTGATGCAATTCAGGTCTGTCGTTACGAATATATCGTCTGTCGTCATGTCGGTAGATTCCGTAGTTTCTTCCTTGTCCGTCACGTGGTGGAGAATTTCTCCCTGAATCGTAACTGTGCGCCGAACTGTTGCGTCTGAAGTTATTCTGTCTCCCTTGATAATAATTGTTTTGGTTCCCATATTGTCTGTTTCTATGATTGTCTCTGTCATATTCATTACTACGGAAATGCGAACTTTCTCTGTAACTATTACTCTGCCAGTGGTTGTCATACGGGTGGTGTCTGTTTTGGTCACGATTTGCGTTGTAAGAATAGGCTTGTCGTGTCCAGTTATTGCTTCTGTCGTCACGAAATTGTGACGGATGTGACCTGTAGTGATTGTTTTCCTGTTTTTGCATCCCGCGACTGTCTGTGTCGATTTCTAATTCTTGTAACAGTCCCTGAAAAGCTTCAATGTCGTCTTTGCAACGTCCTGCTAAAATAATATGTCGTAAATGTTCAGGCAGTTTGATTAAGCAAATGCGGATGAGTTCTGAGGGGCTGTATGGGTTTGAAAGATATTGATTCTTATGCAACATGTCTTCAAAATAGTTCATAAGACTGGAAAATTCAGAATGTTTGAAACGTTTCATCATTATGATGCTATGTTTTACTCGGTCTTGTGTGGCTTGAGACCAATATGCTGAGAGGAAGGCATGGTAAAACTCTCCTTCACTGTGGCAATCGTGAATTACCGATCGCATTCTTACAGCTGGTTCATTCTCCAAGTAGCCACACATAAATTCTAATCTGTGTTCTAACGACCAGTTGGGAGGAAAACAATGAGAGAATTGATGGAGCCATGCTTGTGGATGAATGTCGTTGCCAGAATTCTTAAATGTTTTGAATTTACGTGTAGTAATGAAAAGCTTATAGTCAAAATCATCATGTTGGCAAGTCGCATGTCGGTCATTGTTACGTCGTTTCGGCGGTTCCATCTCAAAATTCGGCGTACCTTGCCAACTTCTTTCACAATTTCCGAAGTGCCCTGTGTTGTTATTTTGTGTCTGTTCTGTATTTCTATGTCCCTCTTCCCGTATTGGGGCGCGAGTGTCCTCTGAAACACGTAATTCTTGTACTACTTGTGCCAACTGATCTTGCACTTCCCGGATTTCTCTTTTGTACTGTGTATTGATTTGATTTTGATTTTGTTTGAATTTTCTAATTTGTTCATACTCTTCAGTGTCCGTGAAGGCTACAGGTGTTGTGTCATTCAGATCAACATCTACCTTTGAAGATAAATTAGTGAACTGATCCGAAAGTTCGGCTACTTTCTCCGATAGTGTACTTATTTCCTCAGTGTGTTTTTCTGAACCAAGTTTCAGAGTATCTACTGTGTCCTTTAAGTTTTCCTGAGTTTTTGCAAGTTGCGTAACCGAATCGATAGATGCAACTGAGTCAAATTTTGCTTGCAAGGTCTCATGATTTTCATGAACAATAGTTTGCAGTTTTTTTATGGCTGCTTCGTGATTCTGTAATGCATTTTCATGCCGCGAAAAAATAGGTTGAAAATGCTCACAAATTTGTGTTTTTACGTCATTACAGACTTTTTGACATTTCGATTCAATGTAACTCAGTAGTTAAATCCTCACGTGTTTGTTCAAGAGTTTGCTCCAATGAGTCTAACTTTTTAAGATTTTGTACCATTGTGTCTAACTTTTGAAGCTTTTGCTGTGTTTGTCCCATTTGTTGTATTAATTGTAATAACAATGCATTGGTGTCTGAAACATGTTCCTCAGTGCTTTTCGGCAGTGAATTTACACCGGAAACATTCACATTTTGACAAGCAGAAAATGTGTCTTGACTTATTTAAGAAAACGGTGAGGATCCAAAACCTGAATCTACAGTATTTGCGAAATTGTGTCCTGTCATTTCGGATTCCAGAGGCGAGCTGTTGCCGAGCGATCGATCGATAATGCTTCCCTGTTCACTACCTGTTTCACTGTCTACGCCAGTGTTTGCAGCCCGCTCCATTTCCCTATGCACAGTTACCAAATTACTACTTTGAACGTCTGTTAATTCCTTACACAGTGGTGCTGGCAAGCTACGCTCGTCGTCACTATTATTTCTCAGTTTACTTTGGAGCCTAGTGTTACGTTTTTCACACGCCATTATTGTCACAATATTTCACACGATAACACAGAAAAGCACAATTTGAAGAGAAAAAAATAAGAGAACACATTAACATAGCACTGAAAATAATATCTAGTTAATTGCAGCTGCGAAATACTAGGTGCAAATCTACATGCATGCCACAACTGTGTACAACAATGAAAAACTACAACTACAAAGGAGATTCTCTCTACAATTACGCGCTAGCAATAAACAATAGCTACACTAATTACACAAACTACAAGAAAAAATCAGAAGATTCCAGTGAGGTATCCTCGGCTAAGGGTCGACATGTGAAACGTCCCCTTTGAACAATTATGCATGACTGTGCTTAACCTGACACACAATATTTTGTTAGCGCAACGCAATCTGACTTTCAAAATTCCCTACAAAAGAATGGCCCTGACTAACATTAAACTATACCTTTCACAAATCACTTACCTCACAAAAATCTTCGCTGCTCAAGCTACTGCAATACAGTGAGCGCCACTACTGCCAGCTAAATAAAAGATTCAAACTACTTGATATCATCATGTATAAATATAGCAGTTCATCACAAATTACAAAACTCCGCCATCTCTCTCCCCACATCCACCACTGCTGGCGGCTCACCTCCAACTGCGCAACGCTACGCGCTGTTCACACCCAGCTGCCGCTGCCCAACACTACAATGGCGAGCATTACAACAATGCAAAGCAGCCACAGACTGCACACAGCACAGCCAGTGATTTTTCATATAGAGCGCTACGTGGCGTTACCAATAAGAAAACATAAACAGCCTACTTACATAGAGAAAACATAAACAGCCTACTTACAACTGGACTGGGCCTCCCTTGGAGTTTTAGGATTCTACATGCACTCTCGTGTAGAGGACTTCAGATCGTAAATCCTATGGTCATCATTTCCGTTCGGTAGCAGTACGCAATACGCCGATTGCGGAACGAGTTTCTTTGTTTTGTCGTCTCTCTTGTGATACTCACATACATCGATGACGTTGTAGCCTTTTTCTCGTAGGGCTTTGAGGACTTTTTTCTCAGGAATCTGTTCTGGCAGTAATTTAAATGATGGCTTTGAGCTTCTTGTCCTCCAGAGATTTGTAGGTGAAAAAATGGATGTCGCCGTTGGCGCAAAAGGACATTGCCTCTTGTTAGTCTGCGAACGTGTCGATGTGGTATTTTATTCGGTCCCGTTGGTAAATGGCCTTTAGGCAGCAGTCGAGAATCCAAATTGTCACCAGTGGTTTGAGGCGTTTCGTTTCTCAGTCGCTGTTGTTTGCTCTGGTTCTTGGGCGTGTATGGGTGGCGCCACTGGTGGCGCAGTCACTTGGTATCTGTTCATCAACTCTGTCTTGTCAACGCTTAGAGGAACGCTCAAAAATGGCAGAAAATAATAGATTAAGAAAAAGAGATGTCATGGGAGACCTTGACGGGATCGAGTTGGACACGCAACAGGTAGATAAGCGTGAACAACACGAGACAGAATACGTAGAAGTACCGAATGAGACCGAAAATGTAAGACGTGATGTTTAATATGGTCCAAATAATGGACATGAGCACTGGGTTGCTAGTGAATCATACGCTGAGTCTGCAGATAGTGATTTACAGCATTTTGAACCAAACGTAACCATATTGAATCAGTCAGGCTTGCAACTGCATGAAAGAATGGGTGTTAGTGCTCCAACACTATGTTCGGAAGCGAAGGAAACGGTTCACGAAAAACGAGATAGGGAACGGCTACATCACATGGCAACAGGCGAAAATTGTATAGATTAAAACGCCAACATATTTGGAATGTTGCAGCGTTTATTACAACAATCTCAGGAATGAGAAAGGCGTATAGAAGGGCGCATAACACAAGGGCAAAAATATTTAGAAGGGCGCATAACACAAGGGCAAAAAGAGTTAGATGGGCGCATAACATTGGGGCTGAAAGAAATTAACAGGGAAATACAAAAAACGAATGATAATATTAAAGGTCAATTAAATCAAATGCGAACTGAAGCTAAGGAAGCACAAATAAATCTTCAAGCGCTCGTTACAGGGCACAAAAAACTGAGAACAGACATTGACGCTGTCCAAACAGACATGATTACGTAACGTGAAGTTACGCAACAAAGTGTTAAAACGGTTAAACGACAGGTCGAAGGTTTTGCCATCAAAGCGACGACAAAATCGAGACATGTTATTGCTGAGGTGACGTCTCACAAAAGAAGGACGGATGCAGCATTAAAGAAATTCGATGCTCGTATTTTAAAAATACAGGAGAAAAACGAACGTCAATTTCAACGACTGAGATCGGGAGTTTTACGTTCGATCGAAAGTCGAGGTGACGTAGAAAGCGTTTGTGAGGAGTCGTAGACGACGACAGAATCCACTTTCGTGTCGGTAGATACTACTGTGAATACTGCAAAATCAATAGTTGTCGATAATACGACAGAAAGAGTCCGCGAAATTATGTGTGACGTAAGACGGAAAGGCACATGTGTATGTCAGTCCGAAACCGAAAACCGAGAAAGGGAAATTAGTCCAAGCTAGCGTATGACAGAACATCACGGTAACCGTAGGGAACAGTGTGGATTTGGACCACTTGTTCAAGAAAGAATAAAAGGTCAATCGGGAATACAAGAGTGTGGTTTGCAGCAAGGTTCAGTACGTCAAGCACGAAGCGTAACAAACGCTGATCAAACCGTAGAGACGCGTTACGCAACGCCACAACCTGTAGGATGAATATCGACGGGTTACAGTACGGCGTCTAACGAGCCAGAATTGCTTGCACGTCAATATACAGAGCCGATAGCAGGCGTTATGCACGCATATTGCGTAATGAGATCTGCAAGTGATTCTACGACACAAATGACACAGAATGAACCAAGTTACACACGTTTGTGTAGATTTGATGCAAGCCTAGGACAGAATTCGAACTTAAAAACCCAGAAGGTACATCACAGAGAGAAGCGAGAGGTTTTGATGATAACCACTTCCTTACAGTGTGGAAATACCAGCACTGTAAGGAAGATGCAAATATTCTCCACCTTCGCACATTTATTGAACAATTTAAAGTAGGAATACCGACACACTGGGCATTGAAACATAAGTTACATTTCTTTTGTGCACATATGGCGGGAAGTGTTGCTGAAACTATGCAGAAGAAAGCCGAAACTTGCGATTCGTATGTTTAGTTTAGAGCTGCCTTTATAGCAAGATATTGGTCACTGGAGGCTCAGATGAGAATGAAATATGGATTATTACAAAATGTCTGATCCGAAAATTCGCGTGAGAAAACAGCAGTCTAATTCCTTGAGTATATGGCTAAAAGGAACCAATACTTAGATAACCCATATAGCGATGGAGAATTGATTCAAATATGCAAAACGAAACTGCCAATTAAGTATCAAGACGCCTTGATAGGACGTCGGGGCGATAATGTAGAAACTTTCAAACGTGTTTTGAGAGAAGTAGACTTCATGTATGAAAACGACGCTCAAAGACGTCGCGATTCAGGACAGAATAATTTTGAAAGAACAAATAATAGTAAAGGGAATAATAATAATGGTAGTAATGGCAGGCCGGTACTGGGACTGAATTCTGGACGAAATGGGAATTATTACGGAAATGGGAGTAGTGGAAACACTAGACCACATCGTAATGGATATGGTTTTAATGATGGTTGGAACAGGCAGAATATAAATGAAAATAGGAATGGAAACTGGAGAACTCGGGATAACCGACAGACTGATTTTAATCAGCGATCGCCAGGTCCATGGAGAGAAAGCAGATGGGGAAGTGGTGCGAGAATGCAGCCACGCGCGAATACTTCGCGTAGTTACCGGAGAAACGAACAACAGACGGAGGTTGAATTACGACCACCAAATCCTGGGAATCGTGAGGATTGACTAACGACAGGTATCGCAGGAGTTCTAGCAGATAATACACTTTCTGCAGAAACAAGGCTACCGCAGCAATAAATAGGATTAGGTGTGATGTACAAGAATCGGAATTGGGAACAGGAACGACAGAAAGATCGAAGGTATCCGTACAGATACTACGAACAGGGAGGAAGTCACAACTGAAGTGTTGGGACGAGATAGAGTGGATTGACACTGACGTTGAGGATGAATTCCGAGCATCTAGTAATGAACCATTTGATTATGACGAAGCATTAATGTATACGGTGCAGATGTTTGGTTCTGCACAGACGAAAAATGATTTTCAGCAGGATAATACAAATCCTGTTGTAACCTGTAACGCTACGATTTATCAAGACGATAGCATTAACCGACAAAATGCGGCTAATATAGGTCACAGAAAAAAGAGGGAAGTACGGATAAGTACACCTGATCAAAAGTTCGACACGCTACAAGATCTACTGAAAGTCTTCCAGAAAACTTTGAAAGAAAAGCACAAAGAGTCTGAGGCGTTGTGGATAGCGGGAATCGAACAAAATCGGGAAGAAAAAGTCGATAATTGAGAGGAAAAAACAGGGCAAACATTTCCTATGGATCGGAAAACGAACCTGATAATGAAGTAGGTGAATAGTCTGATAAATCAGATTCAAAGGTATACAATTTTGGCACATATGAAGACATACTACGGCCGTATTACCGAGACAATGTAATGATCACACTAGACACGGAAAACAACGTCGTAATAAAATACGACACAGCTGAAAATTTGAATCTACAACTCTCAGTGCCAGAGAACAAATATGATAACGAGTTGAATCAGGGTGCGAGTACAGACACAATTAATGTAGAATCTGACAAATCCCCAGAATCTAAGTGTGAAGTACTGTCACACTTAAAGAATACTTGCCCGGCTCTAAAATCAAAATTAAATACGATCACGCGGATGTGACGAGGAGACAAATTTAAAGCAAGTAGCAAGTTGTGAAAATTATGATTTTAAATCTAGATTGGTTACGGCAGAAGATGAGCTAGAAGCAGCGAGACTAAAGTTGGACAATTTAAAAAAGGGAAATACTTCGTCCCAACCTCTCGATGAAGACCATCAAATGTTGATGGAAAATGACGCAACCATGGATACCCATAAACATCCAGCTATGACGGAAGAAACATACATACATCGGTTAAATTACGAAGTAATTGAGGACATATTGAAAGGAAGTCGAAGGCGAGAGTACTTCAGAGGTAAGTCCGATACTTCGTGTAAAAGTCAAGGGTATTGTAGTTAACGCAATAGTAGAAAGTGGGAGTGAATTAACGGCGATATCAGAGCCGTTATTCAATCGTTGCAATAGTGACAATGATTTATTAGTGTTAAAAGCACGGAAGGTCAATGTACGCGGACCAATTATGGGACGTTCGTCGAACGTCACAAGGCAGACAAGACTAACATTTGACTGCCAGGGTCATGTAATAGAAACGAGTTTTGTCATAGTACCAAAGAAGTCAGTCGGTATGATTATCGGAGCCGACTTCCTCAATCAACATAAAGTTGTGTTGGATATGGGCAGAGGAAATGTCACCTTAAAATTCGAGGAAAACCTGAGATATGATGAAATTGTACACAGTTACAAATGCAAGTAGATGGAGATATTGCTTGTCAGGATGACCCTCGATATTTAAGGACAAACGAATCAGGGCCTATAGATTTGGGAATACTCGAAGACATTTACACAGAGATCGAGAAAAAAATGCGATGTCTAGAGAGGTTAACAGATCAGCAAAGGTTGAATTAGATGGAATATTACGCAAGCATGCGATTGTATTTGAACCGAAACCTGGTGCAATTAAAGATATACAATACAGATTCGAGGTTAAGGACCACAATCCTTTAAGAGTAGCTCCATATAACATCCCATTGAGTTACAATATTCTTGGAATTAAATAAGATGGTACATGGTGTTATTGAACAGGTATCGTCAACTTATAACAGCCCGTTCCGTGTTGTGGAAAAGAAGGATGGAACGATACGTTTAGTGTTAGATTCAAGACAAATTAACACAATCATAGTTCCAGAAACAGGTCATCCCGAGAGACTAGAAGATTTGTTCCAAAAATTTCATAATGTAAAAGTATTCTCAGCACTCGATTTACGTAGTAGCTTTTGGCAAATTGAATTAGTTCCAAAATGCAGGACATTTGCTACATTTACTGCTTGTGGAAGGTGTTATGGGTTTAAAAGACTCCCCTTCGAATTGAACATTTCATCCGCAGCTTTTGCTCGAGGTCTAGGAAGTATTTTACCTAAGGAGTTACAGGAGCAGTTGACATGTTATGTGGATGACATCCTCCTAGCAGTCACCGTGGGAGAAACATAATGAAATTATGGATACTTCACTGAAAACACTTAAAGAACATGGAGTAACGGTAAACTTAGAAAAATCCAAATTTGAAACACCAACACATAAACTTCCTAGGACATGTCATATCTGCACAGGGAGTAAAGGTGAACCCATAAAAATTAGAGGCAATAAGAAATTTTGAAACACCATATAATAGGAAGACACTCAGAGACTTACTGGGATTAGTAACGTTTTTTAAAAGTTTCATCTGTATAGACACTCTAGCTACACCCCGATTATGCCCTTTAACTGGTAAAAACACTCCATGGATATGGGATTATACTGCAGAACAAGAATTTCAGAAGTTGAAAAAGGCGTTAGCGGAAGCACCGATACTGTCACACCCAGATCTTACGCAAGATTTTTGTATGGAAACAGACAGCGCCAAGACTGGGTTAGGCGTAGTATTATTTCAACACTACGAATACGATGCGCAGATAACTCATAAAACCATTGCATTTGCGAGTCGGGTCTTATCAAAAATCGAGAGAAATTGTTCCATTACAGAGCTGGAAGCTTCAGCGGTAGTCTGGAGTTTCCGAAAGTTTAGATATTTTCTGTTCAGGAGGAAAATTATTGTATATACAGATCATAAAGCTATTCAGATATTACTCCCAGCAAAGCTGACACATGGTAGGCTAGCAAGGTGGATTTTAATCTTGCAAGAGTATGAGTTCTGTGTAAAACACATCCCAGGACCGGCAAACACTTTAGCAGATATTCCAGGACCGGCAAACACCTTAGCAGATATTCTTTCCCGGTGTCCACATGATACAACCCCAAGTAACACGAAGTTCGGTGCAGATGAAGACCAAATTGGTATATATTACATAAGAGGAGTACCTTTTGAAAACTACATAACAACAGCTTCCTCAAACACTTCAAACGAACAGAACAAAGATCCAAAAGTGTTAAGGGTCAAACATAAGTAGAAAGACAAGAACTCGGTTGACATTCGTCAGCATTATTTGCTGAAGAATGATGTGCTGCTCTACAGACGAGACCCAAGTACATGTTTATGGACAGTATGTGTTCCTAATGATCTCGTAAACAAGTACACTCACTTAAGTAACAGACACTATGGGGCGAATAAATGTTTTACGAAACTTAAAGAGATTGCACATTTCCCCAACACGGAAAGACGTATTCGGCAAGTACTCAAGAAATGTAAGGATTGCTAACGAGCCAAACACTTTCCATTTCAGACTAGACCACCATTATCACCCATAATACCGAAAAAAACTGAAACATCTAGCAGCAACGAATTTGATGGGACTGTTACCAAGGACAAGGAATGGAAACACGTTTATCTTTGTAGTTTTAGATTTAGCATCAAAGTATTTCACTTTGACCTCTTTGAAATGTGCAACTGGTGTTATGATCAGTAAGGCACTACAAAGCAATTTCCTCAAGCAGGTAGGGCATGTAGAAAGGTTGATTTCAGATAATGGGCCCCAATATAGATCTAAACCTCGGTTGGCAACTTTAAAAATGCGTAAAATATCTTCATATCCAGGAACAGACCAAGCGCCAATTGTGCAGAACGAACGGTGAAGGATATTGGAACATGGTGTCGTCTGTACTGTAGTTCACGACATACCACATGGGATGACAATTTACATCACTTACAGACTATTATTAGCGAAATGCCACACAGTACTACATGCTCAGCACCAATCACAGTGCTCAAAAATGAAAGACCAGTGGATAGGGTAACATAAGTTGTACAGTTCCCCCTCATCCAGAAGACCATTAATCCAGCAGATAGTAAAATTAGCACTCGAAAACGAGCAGCTGCAAAAAGGTAGCTCAGAGCAGACAGAGATGTGTCCACGCAGGTATTCACTGTGGGTCAACTGGTTCTTGTTGAAACTCACTTATTACCTACTAAAGGAAAACAGGTTTGTCATACATTTTTTCCCGCTTACAGGGACCCATGTTAATTAGTAAAGCGGTTCATGCAAATGCAGTAGAATTGATGAACCCAAAAACGGGAAAAACTATAGGTCTACATCACATCATCCACCTTAGGGCTCATAATGAATGATAATTCTTGCAGTGGTCATACAGTAGTTAGCCATGAAAACAAAATATAAATGGATCGCAGGCAATACAAAATAATGTAGATACGTTTCAGGTAACAGCAGATCTCAAGAGGCAGACAGGACGAATGACAAAAACGTAATTATTCAAAAATAAGTACAATAATACTAATCATTTAAATCGTTAAAGTAGGTCAAAAAATATAAAATACTTATAGCATGATGTACTCACTAACTAATCTACATATCATCAATCCATGCTCATTCACAAAGTAAAGGAACCGTTATAAAATGAAATAACTTAAGGAGTAAAAGATAAATTTTGTGTAAAGTACTGACACACACATATATAAATATTAATTGTATTATTCATGTAGTTATTCGATGTAAAATTCATTGTAAATTTAGACAAAGAGACGTGTAAGTAGTGGTAGGTGAAACTGGGAACACACTCACAGCCACATCACTACAATCATCTGGGGAAGGAAGACAAGCTGATGATAGAAGTGGAAAGTCGACAGGAAGCTATGAGTCTGAGAGTGAGAGGTTATACGAGTGCACAATATAGCATTCGCGACAAACCGGAGACGAAGTAATGAATTTACTGACTCATGCTTCACATTAGTTCGGAGACCGAGCCAGGTGTACTTGAAGAATATTGTCCCACACCTCACCTCAACAGCGAGAGGACAGGGAAAACCAGCAACAGCAAGGGACAAAGGACGCACATCTGCGAGGAAAGTGAAACGACCCCATTAGCGGCGGCGACACGATAGAAGCGACTAAGAATAGCAAACCGTTGCAAACAGATCCGTAGTTCAACCGCCTGGAAAAAAAAAATTTGAATATTTCTCTCAAATACCAAATAGAGAAGCTGATAATTGAAAATAGACACATTACTTCTGAAGTTATATATTCAAACTTGACCATATCTCATAACAACATAATTGATAATCCTTTGAATAACCTTCACTGAATAACATATCCTATTCCTATGCCTGAGAAGTTGCAAGTTCCAACAAAGAAGACATGAAGATACAGCAAGAAAAGAAGATAGGGTCCCACTGATGAGGGCAGAAGACAGCAAGATTCCTTTCTAAATCCTATAACTTAAACCAGTATGAGATTTGACAGAATCCACAGAAAGCAATATTCAACAAAACCGTGGCAGTTATTTAATTCTAACCAAGGAACGAACCAAAGGCGGTCAAATCATCAATCAGAGTACGCATAATGGGGACATCAAACATCAAAATGCAGCAGTCGTTGAGGGGCTACACTTATCAACCTCGATAGCAATGACGCAAATAAAGGACAAGGGCACATGCACTATTACATCAGGGCATTGCCTTGGACGAGCAGTTTGTCATCAAAACAATGAAACATGGAATTGAATACATAACGGAATTCATGATCAAACACTCAGAACTGTAAATATCGACAATCTTCAGCAACATTGCGCAGAGTCTACAACTGACTAGTAGCATCAACCACCACTGATCGACAGCAGCATCGGGAAGCAAACCCAGCCCTAACTTCAAAGTGTAAGGTGCATGAAGAAAGAAAGTGATGCGTGTGACAAGATTATTGTAATATTTTTAAGAGTGGAAAAGATAATTACTTCATCAAGGAGTTGAGATGCCTGTAAATATTCAGTCGCAATTGTACCACTGCGAATTTGTACTTTATGTGTTTCAGTTGAATTTTGTAATTCAATTTGTAAATTGTTAAAGTATATTCATAAATGTACCATGTTTACATTTTGTATTTCATGTGTAATTTGTAAATGTCCATACGAACTAAATAAGAATTTGTGTATATTTTGGAAACATGTGTTTTTAATGATTAATAATGTCAGTGAATATAAAGTTTGTATTATGCAAAAATATTAACTGTTTTATATGTATAAATACATGTCTGTTTAAGTGGCTAAATTGTAATATTTGTATAGTATTTACGTGTTGAGAATAGCGATAAGAGAAACAAACGCTTCCTTAACTTCACTCATCTTTCATAATCATCAATATCATGAATGTTTGAGAAATTGTGGAACGCCTGAAGTTATTGTAGAATGACAGTCCAAAGGGTGGATGAACCATTTTGATAAAAGTTAACCACAAGTACTAGAGAGAAAAATGTTGTCAGATTAGTCAAAGAACTGCTATAAAGAACTATGAAGTCATATAATGATAATCTAAATAGGAAATGCAGTGTAAAGGAATACATTTCATATTAAAAAATTAGAATATTCAAAAGAAATCATCTAGCATAGGATAGACCAGTAGATGGACGATAATTAAAATTAATTGAGCTTATAATTTTGCACTGCAATGAGCAATGCCTGAACCATTGGCCACTGTTGTTGTTGTTGTGGTCTTCAGTCCTGAGACTGGTTTGATGCAGCTCTCCATGCTACTCTATCCTGTGCAAGCTTCTTCATCTCCCAGTACCTACTGCAACCTACATCCTTCAGAATCTGCTCAGTGTATTCATCTCTTGGTCACCCCCTACGATTTTTACCCTCCACGCTGCCCTCCAATACTAAATTGGTGATCCCTTGATGCCTCAGAACATGTCCTACCAACCGATCCCTTCTTCTGGTCAAGTTGTGCCACAAACTTCTCTTCTCCCCAATCCTATTCAATACTTCCTCATTAGTTATGTGATCTACCCATCTAATCTTCAGCATTCTTCTGTAGCACCACATTTCGAAAGCTTCTATTCTCTTCTTGTCCAAACTATTTACCGTCCATGTTTCACTTCCATACATGGCTACACTCCATACAAATACTTTCAGAAATGACTTCAAAATGGTTCAAATGGCTCTGAGCACTATGCGACTTAACTTCTGAGGTCATCAGTCGCCTAGAACTTAGAACTAATTAAACCTAACTAACCTAAGGACATCACACACATCCATGCCCGAGGCAGGATTCGAACCTGCGACCGTAGCGGTCACGCGGTTCCAGACTGAAGCGCCTTTAACCGCACGGCCACACCGGCCGGCTCAGAAATGACTTCCTGACATTTAAATCTATACTCGATGTTAACAAATTTCTCTTCTTCAGAAACGCTTTCCTTGCCATTGCCAGTCTACATTTTATATCCTCTCTACTTCGACCATCATCAGTTATTTTGCTCCCCAAATAGCAAAACTCCTTTACTACTTTAAGTGTCTCATTTCCTAATCTAATTCCCTCAGCATCACCCGACTTAATTCGACTACATTCCATTATCCTCGTTTTGCTTTTGTTGATGTTCATCTTATATCCTCCCTTCAAGATACCATCCATTCCGTTCAACTGCTCTTCCAAGTCCTTTGCCGTCTCTGACAGAATTACAATGTCATCGGCAAACCTCAAAGTTTTTATTTCTTCTCCATGGATTTTAATACCTACTCCGAATTATTCTTTTGTTTCCTTTACTGCTTGCTCAATATACAGATTGAATAATATCGGGGAGAGGCTACAACCCTGTCTTACTCCCTTCCCCACCGCTGCTTCCCTTTCATGTCCCTGGACTCTTATAACTGCCATCTGGTTTCTGTACAAATTGTAAATAGCCTTTCGCTCCCTGTATTTTACCCCTGCCACCTTTAGAATTTGAAAATTGGCCACAGCAGCACAAAATTAATTCGGAAGGGATGGTATGTGTAAGGCGTCCCGATTTTACGGACCTTACATGAGCTCGGTCCATAACGACAGTACGATACAGTATGAGATCCGCAGGAAACTTCATTATAAACAAAAAGCAATTGCAGTAATCTCATGTACCGAAAACTAACAAAACAATCTTTACAAATATAAGGATAGGGGCATGCATAAATAAGTTAAAGTGAAATGCATTCTGGAGACGAACCGAGCAGGTGGTTAATGGCATTGGAAAACCCCACTTCACAAGAGAACTCCGAGCTTCAGCGAAGAAAGGCACAAGGCCAGAACAATACATTATTCCTTTTAACGTAAATACGGCTGGGACCGAGGGTAAGGGGCTGCACGGCTTTAACAAGGCTAGGCTACTTGGGTTGAAATAATGTTTCGGAAACTATATCTTACATGTTGAAAGTGGATCCCTACAGGATGCATTAACAATGATAAAACAACATTAGTATTTGGAGTGATCCATTCTTCTTCTTCTTCTTTTCATCTTCTTCTTTATCTTCTTTCAGTGTACACAATCACTATGCAACCCTCAGGTATTATGAGAACATACATTTGGTAGCAAGTGTTTTATCCACTTGCTCTTAGTGATGAATGTGCGTTTACGCCAGTATACAGGGGAATTCATAGAGAAATAAAAAATACACGTATGTAGCTCATACACTTTTTGTTTTTAAATTATAAACTATTACCTATAGCTGGGTGTATGAACATACTTAACCGTGTGATGCAGTTATCCGTTGCAGTGGACAACTGCACCACTGGGTTAAACAAGATGGTAGTTCTATGCCTACATCCGTCATGTTTGGTTCATATACACTGCCGAAAAAAAATTAGTACATCTGGAAAGACGGCATAGATTTTGATCTGATGATTGCATATACTGCCTGGGAGATGGTAGACGTACGGATAATTATTTCAACGTAATCTGCCAACAGATAGAGTAGAGGCCTAGCTACTGCAGCGGCATCTGTGTCTACCCTTTAATAGCGAATGATCACAGCCAGAAGGCTCAGTGTGATGCAAACGTGCGAAGCAAGCAGGCAGTCTTGCCACAGAGAAGCAGTCATGCTTCCTACAGCCAACTCAGTGAGGTTGCAATGAGTCAAACTGTGGGCTTACGAGTGGAGGGATAGTTCTTTCGGAGAACTGCCACACAAATTGGGCAAGCTGCATCAGCCGTGCAACGATGCTGGTATAAGTGGTCACGTGAACATTCTCACACCCATAGAAGAGATTCTGGACGTCCACGTAGCACAGACGCCCGCCAGGATCGTCGTATTGTAATGGTAACAGTGGCAAATCGTACAGTTACTACAGCACAGGTAAGATGGCTTGTGAGCTGTTGTCAATCAGTTATTGGGAGTTAGGCTACGGGCACGTACACCTCTAGGCCGTCTTCCACTCACGCCACAGCACTGACATGCATGGCTAGACTGGTATTGTCAGAGGGTCGCTTGGAAAACCAAATGGGGTGTCGTGGTCTTCATCGATGAAAGCAGGTTCTGCTGCATGGAAGTGGTGGTCGTTTGTGCATATAACGTAGACCTAGTGAGCGGTCTCTCATAGAGTGCATCCGTCCAAGACACACTGGCTACACCCCAGGCCTTATGCTCTGGGGTGCGATGAGCTACAACTCTCGTTCACCTTTGGTGTTTCTGGACGCTGACCAGTGCTTTGTAAGTGCAGAATGTTGTTAGACCCATTATTTTGTCGTTGTTTCAACGGGAAGGTGTTGTACTATACCAACAGGGTAATGCTGTCCCACATACTGCCTGTGAAACTCGACATGCTCTGCAAGACGTGCAGCAATTTCCATGGTCAGCATACTCTCTGGACTTGTGTCCAGGTGAGTACATGTTGGATATGATGGGATGAGAATTGGCTTGCACGATTTGTAAACCAATAACTCTTACAGAGCTACAGGAACATGCCGAGCAGGCGTGGCATGACGTATCGCAGGACAGTATTCGTCATCTGCACAATCGATTGGATGCCAAAGTCAGGGCCTGTGTTGCTGTCCGTGGAGGCCATAACCATATGCTGATGTGAGTGCTTCAGCGTGGGTGAATACCTGGTAACTCAGAACTTCTTGTGCTATTGATCTGTAAATAGTCATTTCATGTAATATACATGCAATTTAGTAACTATAATTCTTGAGTGAACTGGAAAGTTCTAAAATGGTTTACAATTTTTTTCTGGCAGTCTATATTTACGTGTACTGCTGCACAACATGAACCATACATTTAAGCGATGGTTTCTTCCGATGGATGTAGAGTTTGCACATTAGCTTCAACAGAGTGATCCATATTTTCTCATAGAATTGGTACATGTAAGGTTTCCAGTGTTGATGACTGTCTAGAACATGCTGGACCATCCAACTGGCGTATATTAAATTTTTGAAAATGTACTCTTGTAAATGAATACACTCTCTTTCGTTGAATGGTTTAGTTGTTGTATGATAGTCCCCTGGAGTGACTGGATGTTCACACAGTATCACTGAGGGAGAGTGAGTATATCCATGGATAAAGGAAATAATTTGCACTGATGTGTCGTATAGGCAAATCCACTCTTACAGTGATAATATGACTTTGATATTAGTGTATTGAAGTTTTGTGAAAGCCCCCAATGAGTTGTACTCACGATTTGAGATCATTTCCATACTAATATGTTTACTGCTGCTGATGTTTAAACTGTAAGCCACGTTAAAAAGTGTTCTTTTCAGAGGTGACTGGTGCGATGACTTCACCTCGCCTGCACAGACAAAGAAAAAATTGTGAGTTACATACTTTTGACTTTTTATGACCACATTCTTATTCATCACTGTATGTGGGGACTGATGCTCTTCACTTTGATGTGCTTACCCTTTGAGAGTTCTTACATGACTGGATGAACAGTTTATGAGACACTGCAAAGACATATAATATTAGCAGCAGAGTCTGCAGCATTAAAACATAAAAAAATAGTTTGTATCATCTTTGCTTTTTTCAGGTGTTAAAATAAAAATACGCTGGGCTCTACAGTCACACTACATCACTAGCACTAACGAGAAATAATAATGGCTGTGATCCTTGACACTAAACCTGATAAATGTGGAGTGATAGTATTTGTTGTTAACTTATGTGTGGGTGATAATCTATTAAGTAAATTCTGAAGACTGAAGCGTCTGCCCATACTTCGAACAAATCCATTGAGTCACTTTTAAAGGAAAATGGTGACTGCATGACACTGGTGTACTCAAGAAATCTGCGTCGCCGAGTCCAAAATATTCAGAAACTATTTATCTCTAAATATTTATGACGCTTCAACTAGAGAACTACGATTTCGTTGAGAAGGAAGAGAAACATGTTAATGCTTATTACATGTTCGAGAGGATAAAGTACAGCGATGTTTAAAATGATTTTAGATATTTATGAGAAACTTACAGGAAGATGCCATAGTTTGAGCACTATTGACTATTATTTGTCTCCTTCACAACTTATACCATTGTTGGGTGACATTCCACATACATTTCACTGGTCATCTCAATTGCTTAAGAGTGATGTGTTTATTTTTGTCTATGAACATTGCTACGAAGGTTATTATATGAAAGCCTAACGTCAAATTGATGGCCCTCTTCCTATTAAACTGTGTTGTGAGGGTTGTAAAAAGGAAAAATAAAAAATTATTTCTTAATGTATTTTTTCTTAAAAATAGTAATATCTGTAGTCATCACAGATTAGCAACTTGGTTTGATTATGTTAATGGGAAACAATTTCTCTAACACCATACCCACGAAGCTGCAGTGACCATGGGTATTTATATACTCTTAATTCGCATTTGAACCCTGACTACTGCCACTGTCAGAGGAGGAGAAAGTACTACAACTGTTACGTTTCTGTAAGGTATGTGCGTGCAGGCGTTGAAGTACATGGCATCTCTTTCATAGATGTGGCAGCCAGTAATCTTGACACATTCTCAATCATTAGTCAGCATTACAAAGACTGGTGAGACTAGGTGAAGAAGGCTCGTGACAATTACCTGCTGAGTCCTGCCAGTTAATCAACATTGCTCCTCGACATAGGTCTGATGACTGTGGATCTCTCCGGCCAGGTGCTGTAGGACACATGCTAGAGACATCAGTGACAGTAGGCCCTGCACAGGCGGCAGCATCTTGATGTGTATTTGTGGCAGAGTGCTAATTCTTCAATCTAGTATTTTACGTGTATCACTTTTAAAAGTGAGAAAAAGACAAGTTAAAACAGTGTAAGTAACAACGGAAGTGCTATTGTTTCTGGTGTGCGAGTGACCAACTCTCTAGCAGGTAGTGGCTCCACATACTCGCATTTAAAAAACAAGCCGGCCGTAGTGGCCGTGCGGTTCTAGGCGCTACAGTCTGGAACCGAGCGACCGCTACGGTCGCAGGTTCGAATCCTGCCTCGGGCATGGATGTGTGTGATGTCCTTAGGTTAGTTAGGTTAAATTAGTTCTAAGTTCTAGGCGACTGATGACCTCAGAAGTTAAGTCGCATAGTGCTCAGAGCCATTTGAACCATTTAAAAAACATTTTAATGCCAGGGTGGGGATGTGGGAAAGTAAGAACAATTTGGCAGGAAATATTATTTTTTATTATAAATCCATGGAAACAGTGAAACAAAGTTACAGTTATTCATTCTGTTCTGTAACATTCTGCAAATAATTATTTGCTGTATGCCTTGAATTAACCCTACATCTCATTCAGCACTACAGGATCAAAAAGAAAATACGTGGTTATTCCATCTGTAAATTCCACTTCTACGGATTTTGTACTTACTGCAGTGACAGCTGAATAGTTTGGCGCTGGATGAACACAGGAATTTATACTCTTACACTAACTGGCTCATGTTTACACTTTTGATCGTGTAAATAGCTTACCAAGTCACAGAATGCAACTTTGATATATGAGCACCAATCAGACAGTCTGTCTGTGGCGCTGACTGACACACTGTATAGTTTTCACAACACTTGAATGTTTCTTGTAAATCCATGTGTCTCGAGAATTTTATCCTAAATTTCTTCTTTTTACATATCAACTATGCACACCTTCCTGCCAGACATATGGACATCAGCTGTTAAATGTAATATGTCATAATTGTTCGCTATCTTTCTTTCAGTGTACTATATTATGCTGTTTAGATAGTACCATTCATACACGTGCACAGTATCTAGCACCAACATTTTAAATACTCTCAATTTAAATTATTGCATCAAAGTCACTATTAGGTGCTAGGCCTACATTCATGTGCTTCAATCCGCTGGCAGCCACGTTATAGTTATTGGCTAACAGTAGTATTCCAGAACCACTCAAATGCAGCTTAGCGGGATGAGGAAACTGTGACAGCTGCTGCTGCAACTATTATGTGCCGGATACTTGAGCGGCAGATCCGATAAATCTGGTAGGGCAACTGTGAGTCACTGTTGCTGTTTGGGGAAGAAAATAGAAATTCGAACTCCTGTGTGCCCTTGTCCAGCATTTCGAGAAGAGCCATATCAGGACCCTCTTGCACTGTTGGAACAAATAACAAAACATATGTAGAAACAAATAGAACATTAATAATAGCAATAATATTAATAATAATGAAAACAATAATAATAATAATAATAATGTTTATAATGAAGGGGGGCTTATCTTCACATGTGATTAGTATCAGGTTAAGGTTTCACCTTGAGGTATGATCGTTATTTGTTCTTGAAATGGCCTTGCTTCTATACTGTTACCTAACCCTACAGTTGACATTTCAATGATGGGTCCATCATACAAGATGAAAATTTGTGGATACTCAGCGCCCAGATTGTGAAAACCTTCTTCCACTAAGTAAAAATCAGTCGAATGAAATGACATGCGTTAAACCAGTTGAAACTTTGGCACTGAACGAACAGTCCTCCCCTACACACTGGATAGCCTCAAGAGGGCTGCCATCGAAGAGCAGAGAAGGCTTAAGAACCAAGTCTCGACCATCTTGTGGACGTCGTACCAAGGATGATGGGTTCATCTTTCAAGATAACATTTCATGGGAACAGAGTGCCCAACGTGTGAATACCTTCTTCCAGTAAGTAAAAATCAGTCGAATGGAGTGACATGCTTTGAACCAGTTAAAACTTTGTCACTGAAAGATGCTTCATCCTCTACACACTGAATGGGCTCAAGAGGACTGCTGTCGAAGAGTAGAGAAGGCTTGAAAAGCAAGTTTCGACCAACTTGCGCACATCATACCAAGGAGGAGTTGATGGAGTAACATGACGTTTCATGTTATCGATCAGCAGATTTTGATTTTACGCATGCTCAAAGAAGTCCACTTTCTAACAGAATGTTATTCTGTATATTTCTTTGTTTTGACATTACAGTGTAGTACACTTGTTTCTGTTTTAGTTTCATGAGACTTCTTGCAAGAGCTCTTAGCACCGCGGTTTCGTGGCACACTTCTTATGTGTTTTAGATTATCAATGTATTTTCCATGTAGTGTGTACGTGACAATCAGACCAGTGGGTTCAAAGCCTTTGGTGGTAGCTATATGGCGCGATTTACGTGCTTATTGATCGCAGTTTTGAGTTCCACAGTATAGAGTAGCTAACCAGTATCTGAAGTGAATTCTATGAGTTCTAAGTACCTGACAGATAGTGCATGGTGGGAAACTAGTTTCTTTTCCTTGAAAATTAAATGATAATTTCGCAGCAGGACCTCCTACATGAACTACTGATTAGCAGCGACGGTAAAGATCAGTTGATCCCCCAATATTATTTTCATATTTTTTTCCACCTACAAATGTAGCTAAGTAGTTCAGGTATGTCTGTAGGTCATTACAGTACCATGGGAAGGAGAAGAAAAAATAGAGAATAGGGATAGTCTTTTGAGAAAATCAGTCAAATGTGAGAGAACTGAATTTTGATAAGTTGTTTTGATAGTTTCAGACTCGCAAAATGCTGAGGTTCTTTTCTGGTACACTCTAAAATCCTCCTATGACACAGTTCAGTGTCAACGGCCTTGCCGTATTGGTAATACCGGTTTCCATCTGGTCACCAAAGTTAACTGCTGTCGGGCTTGGCTAGCACTTGGGTTGGTCACCATTCGGGTCTACCGAGTGCTGTTGGCAAGAGGGTGCACTCAGACCTCGTAAGGCCAGTTGACGAGCTACTTGATTGAGAAGTAGCAGTACCGTCACGAAAACTGACAACAGCAAGGAAAGCGGTGCGCTGACCACGTGCCTCTCCATATCAACATCCGGTAACGCCTACGGGCTGAGGATGCAACGGCGGCCGGTCGGTACCGTTGGGCCTGCAAGGCCTGTTCGGACGACGTGTTTAAGAGCAGTTCAGATGTATCCCCCAGCATTGTGAGCTTGCCGTAGTACCCAGAAAATACACACACAAAACGCTAGAAGCCGATTGCTTTGGCGAATATATCCTTAAGAACGTGAGAGGGAATGTTGGGAGACATTTGTACAGTATGTTGGAGATGTGAAAACTGTGGCGGTCACCGTGAGAGGAGATTAACACTACAGGACATGACTTATGCTCATCCCAGCAGATCATCAATATAGGAGTCCGCCTCCGTAGCGTAGCGGTAGCTTTTCCGCCCATCACACAGGGGGCCCGGGTTCGATTCCCCGCAGGGTACTGGGTGTTGTGTGTCCTTCATCATCATTGACGCGCAAGTCGCCGAAGTGACTTCAACTAAAAAGGAATTGCAATACGGCGACCGAACTTCCCCGCATGGGGTCTCCCAGCCAACAATGCCATACGCTCATTTCATTTATCAATATAGGAACGTAATCTTTCACAAATAAAACTGAATACTTGAGTTTACTTCACGAGTGCCTTCTGATCGCACATATCACAGTTTATTACTCCTGAGTATGGGTATCTATAATTCAATGGTCCCTTCTGTGTTTACAACTTTAATGACTGATCCGTAAGTCCCATACATCCCACAAAATTTGTGTGTAGTAGTAAAGCAGTTCATGTGATAGTTGTCTGAGGAAAAGACTCTCGAACACAAGAACGCTGATCCATGAAACGACCATTTTTGTACTTAATACTTTGATAGGCAACTTGATGAGCTGATATTCAATAGACCACGAAAAAAATTCCTTTAGACAATCAGAGTGCGAATGTGCTCAGCCGTGGAGAGACAAAAACCTCACCAGCTGGCCAGATATGTAGCAATTTGAGGCAGGCATGATTACCAGGGTTCCTATAAGGATTTCCATCTGTGTGCGTGCTAGACCCTGAGACTTGAAGCTACCTTCCAAAGCGCACAGGTGTTAATTAATTGGGAAACCAGTGTATTTGTATATTCGACTATCCGTTCCCTTTTCTCTTCCACAAAGGTCCAGTCGATATGTTAAGTGAAAGAGAAGTGTCTATGATGTTCACACGAGGTTTTACTCTAGCTGTGGTGTCTCAATGTGACCATAACTTGCGCAAAAATTGCTTGAAAAAACTTCCCCATACTTAATCACTATGCAAGCACTTAAATTACTGACGCTGTAACTCGGCTCCTGACAGTTTAATGTGATATACATGTGGTATGGGACAGTAAAATGAAGTACAATGAACAATGACAACTGTGCAATAACTCAGGTACCCGATACTAAAAAGACACTAATTTTAGTGCCACAAATGCGCATGATATGAAATTAACCCAAAATTGTTAGAAAGTACTGTATCAGGGGCTCGAACCTTTCACGTTTGATTAATGTAACATTTAAATGAAGCGTGATACACTTGAGTAATACTTAGAATGATGAGTAACTGAACAACAATTACCAAAATAAAAATAATATCACTGGCACTCGAAACCAAGCCGTGAAGTATGAAAACCGATTGGCAAGGGTTATGTCTCGAACAGGGCATGAGGAGGATTGAAAAGTCTCTCAGATCATAGTGTCTAACGCACCACTTGTTCATAGACATGTATCTTATATACTGGACGTAGAACAAGCTGGGGGAGGACACCTGCACACTTCAACTGCAGCATTGTTTAAACTTGGCACAAGTGACATGTTTTGAGTTCTGTGTCATTTCCTCAAGTATTTCACACGACCTATTTCTATCGCCTATGAATGTTTTCTTGAAACACTCAGATTCCCTTCCATTTTATAGTATTGTAAGTGATCTACTTTCGTCAGGTTGGATTTTTTCCAGCAATTGTTTCACAGCATAGTTGATGTAGTATGCCAGTTTGGTTCTTTCCCCCATTTTTAAACATTGTAGGACAGCTATTTTAGGAGACCTATTATAAACTAATGTATCACATCTTCTCCCACTTACGTGCCTCAATAAATTAAAAACGTTTTTTTTAGTGCGGTGGTGAAAGGAATTATTGGTAAGAGATATATATGAGGATGTTGTTATTGAAACATTTCGTCATATGCTTCTATTAAATCGTTCAGCGAACTGCTAATACTCAGCCGTAGAAGTCGGTACACAAAAAATTACATTTCTGAGATTGATAAGATTTATTTAATCGTCGAGGAAAAAAGATTTAAGCACAATGAAACAGCAAAGAACAATGATTTATGCCACTATTAGTATTAAACTAAAGCAAGTATGTGTTAAGAAAAGTCTTCGGGGTAGCACATAAAGACGTATATTACTTGACACCATTGTTATAAATCGTTGTAATAACATGACCAAAAAAAGTAATAAAAATATTATACTGTAGTCAGTAACTTGAGAGCAATGTTTCCAAAATTATAAGTGTGTTTGAATATCATTCTCGCAAAGTAATCGTTTCAATAATGCTGTTGCGTTTCTAGTCGCGTCGAGCTGCAGGAATTTTGCGCCTAAGACTAACTATAGGTAATTTTATCAATTTATCAAAGATATTTTACTAAATTACTTTTCTTGCTTGGTGACAATCCACATAAAGCCAGAATGCACCGTCAAAAATTTCAAACGCATAGTATGTTACACACGTATACTAGATGTGTCTAAATCTTAAAAGCCACATACCATACTCCGAACTACGAATTGATTGAGAACTTAGTTTGTTTTCTGTTAACATAATCATAGCCTCTGGAAGTGTAGACTAAAGTGTGCTTCCACTTTCTGCATACCTACATTTGAAATTATGTTCATTTCCATAGCACTGTTTGTAATCTCTTTTTGGCGTGATCGCAAGGACTCTCTATTAATTAAACACCATACTGAGCTAGTTTCGTGTTAGCTCTATCAACAAGTCGGGAAAAAAATATCTTGATGAACATAATCACTGCTTTGTAACTGATCTTTCTTTTTGAATACGGTAGTTTTTTCCAATGAGACTGTATTTGCAGCTGTTTCGTGGCCATTGTGCAAAACTGCAAGTAACTGTCGAATGTTTTCATTGTGATTTAATAGTGCCATGTAATTTTACTGGGCAGTTATAATTAAAATGCAGCCACTCAACCAGATGCAGTGTGAGCTGGAATTATCGTACGACAGCGACACTTTGTGGATTTGCTAATAAATTAACGAGGAACCGATTTACGCAAGAAAAAAATTGTTTCAGTTTTGGTCACTCGTGAAAATCTTGAGCTGTGCTCTGCTTGTATGATGGTATGACACCTACGCCATCATTTGAGAAGTCATAACGTCAGTGAGCGGTATGGCTATCGAGATGAGAGGCCGTGCGCTGCTAGTGAAACTGTTTTATGTGAACGGCAGCAATCACAGTGCTGCATTGAGAGAATATCTCCGACTGTAACTTCTGAGGAGAGAGCTCATGTCACTGAGTGGTTTGAAGACGATGATAATGAAATTCTAAAACATGGGTAAGCTTGCTGTAGGACCTGGAAGAGGAAGGCGTCATATCTCGGTGGATGATGTTGATGAGATTGCTATTGCTGTAACAGTCCATGCAACAAGTGCTTCTGGTACTGTTAGGCTCGTGCAGTGCCACGAGAATTGTCCATTCCATGGTCAACAGTACGGAAAGTTTGGCGGCCGATTTTACACTGGTGCCTACACAAGATCCACACGGTGCAGCAGCTCAAACCTCAGGATGCGCAGCAACGTTCTAAATTGACTCTTCCGTTTGTGGCACGGATCGAAGTTGATGACATGTGGATAGGCAATATTCTATGGAGTGACAAGGCTCATTTTACACTACATGTTGCAGAGAGTAGACAGAACTGCCGAATTCAGAGTTCTGTTAAACCGCCGTAAGTGTCTGTGGGGTGTGGATTCATATGTACTTTTATCCTCGTTCCGGTCTTCTTTGAAGATAATACACCCAGAGGGTGTACCGTATCGTCTCCACTTATCGAGACCTCCTTATACAGAATGTTACTTCTGTTTCCATGCAAGATGGGGCAACACCTCATGTCGCTCGCCCAGTGAAAGTTCTGCTTAATGCAATCTTTCACAAACGTGTTATCTCCAGAGGTATTCCAGATGCATGGCCTGCAAGGTCACCTGATCTGAATACATGTGATTTTTGGCTCTGGAGATATCTAAAAGGACGCATCTACCAGCGGCACGTTCGATCTCTACCTGATCTGAAAGTCAGTAAACAAGATCACTTCGCTCAGTTTCCTCCAGGGCTGCTGCGAACAACTGTTAATAACGTCATTTTACGGATGCAGCATCTTGCCGACGTCTCCGGTAGTAATAAAATGAACATCATGCCTTTTCACATGTTTGATCTTTACTGACCATGTCCCGTTCCTAATCTATCACATCTGGAAACATTTACGTATGTCTTTCTCGCATTCACACCCCCAGAATGGCACCTGGGGGTCAAAATTGAAACTAAATACTTTTCCAGCGTAAATCGCTTCTGCATTAACACATTAGAATGTCCAACAACTTTCAATGCCGTACGGTAACTACAGCACACACTTTACCTCTGTGAGTAGCTGCACTTTAATTATAACCACTCGGTACTTGGTAACCAACGACCCCAAATATGCAGCAACGTTATGTTGTCCACATAGAGCATTTGAGAAGCTTTTTTATCCAACACTATTCCATTCAGCACTAATTCCTCTCCCCATCACACAAGCTCTCACGAAGTTACTCATTCCATTATAGTGTTTGGACATTCTTGATATCAGCAAATATTTTCTACATTTTGTGCAAGACTTCACCAAAAATAGTTGGTCCTCTTTCATTATTCTTCCTTCTTAGATTTTTACAAAATACATTGTGTGTATCAGATATTAAGCTAAATTCCTAGCCCACAGCTAGAAAGAGCTTAATGTGACATGGCTCATCTAATAGATCCTGAGAATGAATACATCGTTCATTCAGTAATCCGAAAGATATTTCCCTATACATGTGAGAACTTGACTATCCAAAAAATGGTGCACCTTCCAGCTTACATACACCCTTATTTCTACAGTACGTTAAAATATATCAAGTAATCACTCATTAATGATTATTGCTGCAAGTTGTCTTGATTGTAATGAAACTTGCTGCAGTTGGATTTGGACAATACAAGACGTTGACATGCTGACTGACGACTACATGTAAATGAGAAAATAGGAATTGTAGGTAAGCTGCTATGAACGACATAGTGAACACATTATAATAGCCAAATCAGACACGAAACCAATATCCATGACAACAATACGAGCTTACAATTAATAAAATATCTCCGGCTATTATGACGTGGTCGAAGGGATTTCACTTTAAAACCTGATGTTTCGTCCCCATCTGAGGAGGAGATTTCCAAGGGGGATCGTAGCTTTGTTGAATGTCCGATTCACACCCTGGCTCGCTGCTGACAACAGCAAAATTCCGCTTCCGCGAGCCTCCACGGAGTCGAGGACTACGAGAAAGACATGCCGTGGCGCGTACGTCACCAAGGTAGTCCTGCGCTCGCTCGCTAGCTCAAAACAGCAGACAAACTACGTTTCTACACCTGTTAACTCGTAACTAGTCGTGTCCGTACAAACGAAAAGTGAATCTTCTACTGGACTCTGCTATTATGGAATGTTACTGTTACTATTCCTATAATGATTGGAAGTCCATGGGCCTACTTATAAATTGTTACGTCAGTACAGGCGTACAATAAAATAAAATGATGATAAAATGATTATCAGTTGCATAAGGCACCACTTCCAGCATGTAATGAGTACTGTTAAGCAGAAGAGACTGAATGCTATAAACAAGCCGTTATACCATTTACATCGAGTGTTGTTGTATTGGTCTTCAGTCCTGAGACTGGTTTGATGCAGCTCTCCATGCTACTCTATTCTGTGCAAGCTTCTTCATCTCCCAGTACCTACCGCAGCCTACAACCTTCTGAATCTGCTTAGTGTATTCATCTCATGGTCTCCCTCTACGAGTTTTACCCTCCACGTTGCCCTCCAATACTAAATTGGTGATCCCTCGATGCCTCAGAACATGTCCTACCAACCGATCCCTTCTTCTAGTCAAGTTGTGCCACAAGCTCCTCTTCTCCCCAATTCTATTCAGTACCTCCTCATTAGTGTATGTGATCTACCCATCTAATCTTCAGCATTCTTCTTTAGCACCACATTTCGAAAGCTTCTATTCTCTTCTTGTCTAAACTATTTATCGTCCACGTTTCACTTCCATACATGGCTACACTCCATACAAATACTTTCAGAAATGACTTCCTGACATTTAAATCTATACTCGATGTTAACAAATTTTTCTTCTTCAGAAACGTTTTCCTTGCCATTGCCAGTCTACATTTTATATCTTCTCTACTTCGACCATCATCAGTTATTTTGCTCCCTAAATAGCAAAACTCCTTTACTACTTTAAGTGTCTCATTTCCTAATCTAATTCCCTCAGCATCACCCGACTTAATTCGACTACATTCCATTATCCTCGTTTTGCTTTTGTTGATGTTCATCCTATACCCTCCTTTCAAAACACTGTCCATTCCGTTCAACTGCTCTTCCAAGTCCTTTGCTGTCTCTGACAGAATTACAATGTCATCGGCGAACCTCAAAGTTTTTATTTCTTCTCCATGAATTTTGATACCTACTCCGAACTTTTCTTTTGTTTCCTGTATTGCTTGCTCAATATACAGATTGAATAACATCGGGGATAGGCTACAACCCTGTCTCACTCCCTTACCAACCACTGCTTCCCTTTCATACCCCTCGACTCTTATAACTGCCATCTGGTTTCTGTACAAATTGTAAATAGCCTTTCGCTCCATATATTTTACCCCTGCCACCTTTAAAATTTGAAAGAGAGTATTCCAATCAACATTATCAAAAGCTTTGTCTAAGTCTACAAATGCTAGAAATGTAGGTTTGCCTTTCCTTAATCTTTCTTCTAAGATAAGTCGTAGGGTCAGTATTACCTCACGTGTTCCAAAATTTCTACGGAATGCAAACTGATCTTCCCCGAGGTCGGCTTCTATCAGTTTTTCCATTCGCCTGTAAGGAATTCGCGTTAGTATTTTGCAGCTGTGACTTATTAAACTGATAGTTCGGTAATTTTCACACCTATCAACACCTGCTTTCTTTGGGATTGGAATTATTATATTCTTCTTGATGTCTGAGGGTATTTCGCCTGTCTTATACATCTTGCTCACCAGATGGTAGAGTTTTGTCAGGATTGGCTCTCCCAAGGCGAGTATTGATCTTAAATTAAATTTTACCGTAGCACTCTTAATCAGTAAGACTTCATAATAGCAGATTCCTGTGGAAGATGCTATTCTCGTTAGTACTTACAAGCCCAGCTGCGTGTTAACAGGTTTAGAAACGCATTTTGTCTGCTGAGCTGAGCGAGCGAGCTAGATCAGGACTACCTTCGTGATGTGCGCACCGCGGCCTGTCTTTCTCGTGGGCCTCGCCACGCAGTGACGTGACGTCACATGTTTTGAAGAAGCGAGCGCAACTGGCCGTTGTCAACTGCCGTCGTTCGTTATTACTATGATCGAACGGTGGAAGACTGGTACACATATTCAGTACCAGAATCCAAATTTCATTCAGTTTCACGCCCTTCTCCTTCCTATTAAAATTCCTGGGGTGTTTCACAATCTCTATGGCCTCTCTGTATAGCCTTTCGTGGTATCCGTATGTGGCTGCCAGTAATTCAGTTCGGTCAAAATGAATGTGGTGGTCTCCTGGCTGTAAAGCATGTTCCACAACAGCTGATCTGTCAATCTTCCCTCTTCTGCAATTGGCCTTGTGCTCTTCGAGTCGTTCTTCTTGTAGTACCCACGTACACCTCCCCACAACTACACGAAATCCTATAAATTCCAGCTCATTCCAGCGGTTGGCGAGCATCCTTGGCCTATTTTAGGTGCTCTTGTTTCTTCCGTGCGGGTGTGTAAACTACCGCAGTGTTCCGCTTTCTCAAGATTTTTCCTATGCGGTCACTCACGTCCTTAATGAATGGTAGGAAAACTTTCGATTTCACCGGCGCTTGGGCATCACTATGGTTTCTACGCGATGGTCTTAACGCTCTTTTCACCTCACCGAACGAATAATCATTCTTGAGAATGCAGTGGTGAGACGTTTTATTTCTGCGTCAAGCAGTTCTGGTTCGCCGGCCGGAATGGCCGTGCGGCTCTAGGCGCTACAGTCTGGAACTGCGTGACCGCTACGGTCGCAGAATCGAATCCTGCCTCGGGCATGGATGTGTGTGATGTCCTTACGTTAGTTAGGTTTAAGTAGTTCTAAGTTCTAGGGGACTGATGACCTCAGATGTTAAGTCCCATAGTGCTCAGACCCATTTGAACCATTTTTTAGTTCTGGTTCACAGATTTTCTTTTCTCTATTCGTCAACGTTTTTATGACGCCTCACTTTTGTTGGTGGTGGTTCGAATACTGGTGTAGGTAACCGTCTGAGTACGTGGGTTTTCCGTAAATTGTTTGGCCCAAGCTACCATCTTTTTTCTTGAAACCTTTTCAAGAAAACTGACTGGAATTCGATAGTAGGCAAAAGAAGAGAGTGAAAAATAGTAGGAGAGCATGGACTGGAGGAAAAGAGTGAGAGTGGAAGCCATCTGGTGGAATTTCGCACAGTGCATAATGTAATCAGCACTAACACTTGGTTTGGGAATCAAGAAAGAAGGTTGTATATGTGGAAGAGACCTGGAAACGCTGGAAGGTATCAGAGTGATTATATTATATTTAATAGGCAGAGCCCCCATATTAGTAACTCTATAGTGTAGAGTTTCGCCGTCTGCATCGCCACAGTCTTTTCTCCCGTTAAACGGTCACTGATGGTTTAAGACAAGTTAGCTACATCGCTGCGCCAGTCCTTGCAGCAGCACAGGATGATACATCGTACTTCCGCGTTATTTTACGAGCTTCTAACTAGAAGTGACTTATCGAGTTTTCTTCTCAATTTTCTTTTGCGTTTGTGTACTTACTAGGCACAGTACCACGTTCTAAAAACTATGCAGTAAGGAGTGTAACCACATTTAGTATGGACAGGGGCTGCGATTGCTGTGTTCGGATGCGAGCTGTGTTCGTGACCCTTCACTCTCAGCTCCAGTTGGTGCCGGCTTCAGTCACGTAGCTTCAGGTTGGTGTCAATGGCTATCACTGTGTGATTCGACATGCGAATGCAAGGGACATCCAGCACGTCCCACGTGTCCCCCCAGTTGTTCCACTATTTTGACCGGCTTGGTTACTACCTGTATTGAGGTTGACCCCTCACCTATGGTAGAGTGGAAAGCAGACAGTGAAGAACTTTCTGCGTTAAAAAATGGTTCTGAGCACTATTTGACTTAACATCTGAGGTCATCAGTCCCCCAGAACTTAGAACTACTTAAGCCTAACTAACCTAAGGACATCACACATCCATGTCCGCGGCAGGATTCGAACCTGCGACCGTAGCGGTCGCGCGGTTCCAGACTGAAGCGCCTAGAACCGCTCGACCACACCGGCCGGCTAACTTTCTGGGGCTGATCGAAATGTCTCCGCAGTTCCTCTGACAAACAGTTTTCATACGCAATCTATGGTTGATAAACGCCTTGAACCAGATGCAGTCGCTTACTCTGTTTCAGAGGAAGCCTCTCCGCCTGCAAGATATCAGCATTCATGCAGGGTGGGATTATTGGTAGTTACGAGATCGAATTATAGGCTCATTGGGGCCCTTTGGAAATATGTCTGCCCAGAAGAAAATGTCTATGGGGCACTATGTATACATAGCGGGGGGTAGGGGCATGAAGAGCACAGGGTGCGGCCAACTGCAGGTGGTGGTTCATGTCGGTACAGGTGTTCCTTTGAATCAGGAGAAATTCTCTATGGTTTCCGGTAGTTCCCTGAAGTGGTAAATACTGCCAGCATTCTTGTGAGATGAGGAGGAGATCGCTATGTGTAGCATTGTCTATGGGACCGATTGCGGACTCTGGTACGTAGCTAAATGGAGGGTCTGAATAAGAGGCTTAGACGGTTCTGCGGCCGTGAGTGTTGCAGATTCCTTGACTTGCAGCATAAGATAGTACGGTTTGGGGTTACACTAAATAGGTCAGGAGTCTGCTATTCACAAGAGGCGGCTACAAGGATAGCGGTGCTGTGCGATGTTGACTGGGCAGTTTTTTTAGTCAGGGGGTCTCGGAATGGTACAAAAAGAGCTTCATTGTCAAAGAGTGCGGAGAAAATTAAGGGCGTGGGTAGACCTTGGAACAATCGGTATTATAGTTGTAAATTTTCGTACCTATGTTGAGAAAGAACCAGATACCCAAGCGTTGATAGAGAGCACCGAAGCTGAAACAGTTGCAAGGTAGTTTTACAGAGAAGCTAATGGTGTTCAGACCGGATAGATGAAATACAGGTGGCTGTGTCGTGTTTGTTGCTGACCGAAGTAGTTTATCTTGTCGTGAAATTGAAACAGATTATTTCTGTGAGTTAGTGTGGGTAGAGGGTATACTTGATAACCGGAATAAATTAATAATTGACTCATTTTACCAACCCGTCACTCACGTGAGATAGTTACTAATAGGTTCAAAGGAAATTTAAGTCTCATTCAAATTGGATAACCTACTCATACAGTTGTAATTTGCGGTGCCATCAATCTACCTTCAATATGTTGGCGCAAATACATGTTTAAAAACGGTGGTAGGCATGAAACGTCGTCCGGAGGATTACTAAAAGTTTTTTCCAAAAACTACTTTGAGAAATTAGTTCAGGAGCCCACATGAAGTTGAAATGGTTGGGAAAACATGCTTGAACTCTTAGTGACAAATAGTCCTGAGCAAACAGGGAACATCATGACGCATAAAGAGATTAGAACCTACAAGCTCGTTGTAGCGAGGCTGAATACCATAACATCCAAATACACCACGAATAAAACGCACGATATTTCTTTTTTAAAAAGCAGGCAAAACTTCGCTTGGCGCATTCCTAGGAGATAATCTCCGTTCATTCCAAACGAACTATGTATGCCTGAATAGAACAATCGAGGCTTAAATTCAAAGCAATAGTATTTACGGCAGTTGAGAGGTATATGAGAAGGGAATGATTTCCCATGGCACAGAAAACAGATCAGATAACTGTTGTAAAAGTAACTAAAACGTATGGCAAATTTAAAGAAACGCAAAATATCCAGGACTGGAGGTTTTTTTTTTTTTCAGTCATCAGTCTTCTGACTGGTTTGAAACAGCACGCCACGAATTCCTGTCCAGTGCCAACCTCTTCATCTCAGTGTAGCGCTCGCAACCTATGTCCTCAATTATTTGTTGCATGTATTCCAATCTCTGTCTTCTTCTACAGTTTTTGCCTTCTACATCTCACTCTAGTAACATGGAAGTAATACCTGATGTCTTAACAGATGTCCTATCATCCTGTCCCTTCTCCTTGTCAGCGTTTTCCACATATTCCTTTCCTCTCCGATTCTGCGCAGAATCTCCTCATTCCTTATCTTATCAGTCCACCCAATTTTCAACATTCGTTTGTAGCACCACATCTCGAATAACTCGATTCTCTTCTGTTGCGGTTTTCCCACTATATACTACCGTACAATACTGTGCTCCAAAAGTACATTCTCAGAAATCTCTTCCTGAAATTAAGGCCTATGTTTGAGACTAGAAGACTTCTCTTGGCCAGGAATATCCTTTTTTCCAGTGAAAGTCTGTTTTTGATGTCCTTGCTCGGTCAGTCATTGGTTATTTTGTTGCCTAGATAGCAGAATTATTTAACTTAATCTACTTCGTGACCATCAGTCCTGATGTTAAGTTACTCGCTATACTCATTTCTGCTACTTCTCATTGCTTTCGTCTTACTTCGATTTATTCTCATTCCGTATTATGAACTCATTAGACTATTCATTTAAGTCAGCAATCATGGAATTTGTTTTCACTTTCACTTAGGACAGCAATGTCATCATTGATTCTTATGATTGATGTCTTTTCACCTTGAATTTTAATACCACTCCTGAACCTTTCTTTCATTTCCATCATTGCTTCTTTGATGTACAGGTCGAACAGTAGGAGTGAAAGACTACATCTCTGTCTTAGCCCCCTTTTAATCCGAGCATTCATTATTCCCTCCTGGCTCTTGTACACATTATATATTACCCGTCTCCCCCTTTAGCTTACCCATATTTTTCTCAGAATTTCGAACATCTTGCACCATTTTAGATTGTCGAACTCTTTTTCCAGGTCAACAAATAGTGTCTTGATTCTACTATAGTAGTGCTTCCATTATCAACCGCAACGTCAGTATTGCCTCTCTCGTGCCTTTATCCTTCCTAAAGCCACACTGATCGTCATCCAACACATCCTCACTTTTCTTTTCCTTTCTTCTGTATATTATTCTTGTCAGCAACTTGGATGCATGAGCTGTTAAGTTGATCGTGCAATAATTCTCCTACTTGTCAGCTCTTGCAGTCTCCGGAATAATGTGGATGATATTTCTCTAAAAGTCAGGCAGTATGTCGCCAGATTTATACATTCTACACACCAGCGTGAATAGTCGTTTCGTTGCCACTTCCCCCAATTATTTTGGAAAATGTTATCCATCACTTCTGCCTTGTTTGATGTTAAGTCCTTTGCCGGCCGGAGGGGCCGAGTGTTTCTAGGCGCTACAGTCTGGAACCGCGCGACCGCGACGGTCGCAGGTTCGAATCCTGCCTCGGACATGGATGTGTGTGATGTCCTTACGTTAGTTAGGTTTAAGTAGTTCTAAGTTCTAGGGAACTGATGACCTTAGAAGTTAAGTCCCATAGTGCTCAGAGCCATTTGAACCATTTGAACCCCTGCTTTTAATTTCACTGCAGGTTGTTTTGACTTTCCTGTATGCAGAGTCTGCCGCTCCGGCAGTCATTTATTTTCCAATTTCTTCACATTTTTCATGCAGCCATTCCGTCATAGCTTCCCTGCACTTCCTATTTATTTCATTCTGCAGGGACTTGTATTTCTGTATTCCTGAATATCCCTTAACATTTTTGTACTTCCTCCTTTCATCGATCAGCTGAAGTATTTCTTCTGTTACTCATGACTACTTCGCAGTTACCTTCTTTGTACCTATGTTTTTCTTTCCAACTTCTGTGATTGCCATTTTTAGAGATGTCCATTCCTCTTCAACTGTGCTCCCTACTGAACTATAGCCTTAGAGAACTTCAAGCGTATGCCGTAATTCCTTAGTACTTCGATATCTCACTTCTTTGCCTACTGATTTTTCCTGCCTAATCTATTAAACCTCAGCTTATTCTTCATCGCTACTACATTATGATGTGTGTCTATACCTGCTCCTGGGTACGCCTTGCAATCCTGTATCTGATTTCGGAATCTCTGTCTGACCATGGTGTAATCTAACTGAAATCTTTCTTTATCACTAGGCCTTTTCCAAGTAGGCCTATACCTGCTCCTCTTATAATTCTTGAGCAGAGTATTCGCTATTACTGGCTTAAATTTTTTACACAACTCAATTAGTCTTTATCCTTTCTCATTCCTTGCCCCAAGTTCATATACTCCTGTATCGTTTTCTTCTACTCCTTCCTCTGCAGCTGCAGTCCAGTCCCTCATGACTATTAGATTTTCATCTCCCTTTCACTGTTCTCATATACTTCCTCTATCTCTTCCTCTTCAGACTGCGACGTCGACAAGTATGCCTGAACTATCGTTGTCTATTTGCTGTCAATTTGATAAAAACAACCCTATCTCTGAACTGTTCATAATAACACACTCTCTGCCCTACTTTCCTGTTCATAACGAATCTTACTCCCGTTACACTATTTTCTGCAGCGTTATACTATTTTCTGAGCAGAAATCCCTGTCTTCTTTCCGTATCACTTCACTGACCCTTGCTACATCTAAATTGAGCTTTTTTATTTCCTTTTCAGATTTGCTAGTTTCCCTACTACATTCAAGCTTCTGGCATTATACGTCCCGGCTCGTAGAACGTTATCCTTTCGTTGGTTATTCAATCTTTTTCTCATGGTCACCTCTCCCTTGGCAGTCCCCTCCCAGACATCCGAATGGAAGCCTATTCCGGAATCTTTTGTCAATTGAGAGATCATCATCAACCTTTCCAGTTACATGCCACATATCCTATGGATACACGGCATGTGTCTTCAATGAAGTGGTTTCAATTGTCTTCTGCATACTCACGCCGGTGATCATAGCTTATTCTTCCGCCTTTAGCGGCAGTTACCCACCCCAAGGACAAGAGAGTGCTTCGAACCTCTGTCTGCTCTTACGCCTTCTTTGACAAGGCCGTCAGCAGAACGAGGATGACTTCTTACACCGGAAGAACTCTGCCGCCAATGCTGATTATTAATCAAAATTTAAGCGGTCGTGGGTTCTGAACATGGGAGCGAGGACGTTCCCTGTACTACAACCAAGACCACTGCGAGGTTTATTTCTTTATTTATTTTTTACCGTTGCTTTAAACATATTGCGGACTTCTTTTAATAGTTTCCATAACGAATCTCTGTTTCGAAATCTGGCAGAAAATCCAAAGAATGTCTGCTTATGTGTAAGGTACACCAGCTGCGAGATATAATCAACACCTTCATTAAAGTACAGCAGTGGTATGGTAACCTATGAATATGCCTCTAATGTTGCTAAATACCGTTTTCCGAAATTCCTTCCCCAAAGAAGACGAAGAAAATATTCCAGGATTCAAATCAAGCACAGCTGCCAACATGAGTAACTTAATAGCAGATGTCCTCGGTGAAGCAACACAACTTGAATCATTTGATAAAAGTAAGTCTTTGGGTCTGGATTGTATACTAAATAGGTTCTTTTCAGATTATGCTAATATAATAGTTCCTCACTTAGCAATCACGTACAATCCCTCGCTGGACGAAAGATTCATACCTAAAGACTGGAGAGTTGAATACGTCACACCAGTACTCATTAAAGAAAATAAGAGTATTCTGTTGATGTCGATTTACAATAGGATTTTAGAATATATACTGTTCTCGAACGTTATGAAGTACTTCGAAGGAAACGTTCTGTTGACACACAGCGCGGATTCCGAAAGTGCCGTTCTTGTGAAACGCAACTAGCTCTTTATTTTAGTAATAATTTATTCGAAATTACTAGATTTCCAAGAGGCTTCTGACACCGTTTCTCACAAGCTACTGCTGGAGCGCGGGGTAGAGGCGCGGTCTCAGGAGCTTTGCTCCCCCCCCCCCCCCCCCCCCTTCTTCCGTCGGAGGTTCGAGTCCTGTCCTGCCTCTGGCATGGGTGTGTGTTGTCCTTAGCGTAAGTTAGTTTAAATTACAATAATTTGTGTGTAAGCCTAAGGACCGATGACCTTAGCAGTTTGATCCCATAGAACCTTACCACAAATTTCCAGTTTGTTTTTACAGGCTACTCCTAATAAAATTACATGCCTATGGAGTATAGTCTTAGTTGTGCGATTGGATTCTTAATTACCTGTCAGAAAGATCATAGTTCGTCGTTACTGACGGGAGTCATCAAGTAAAACAGAACTGATATCTGACGTTCCCCAAGTAACTGTTATAGGCTCCCTTATGTTCCTAATCTGTACAAACAATACGTATAAATTACAGTTACGGACAACTTAAATTGTAACGATCACACAGATAATGTTGGGGGAAGATGAACCAAACACTGTGTCTCATTAGCAGAACACTTGCAAGATGCAAGTGATCTACTAAAGAAATTGTCTACACTACGCTTGTGCATAGTCTTCTGGAGTATGCTGCTTGCTATAGGTTCCTTAACAGATAGGATTGACGGAAGACATCGAGAAAGTTCCTAGAAGGGTAGCTCGTTTTGTACTACCGCGAAATATGGGAAACATTTTCACGGGTACGATAATCATTAAAACAAAGGAGTTTTTCATTGCGACGAAATCTTCTCACGAAGTTTAAATCACTGACTATATCTTCCGAATGCGATAATATTCTGTTGTCGTCCACCTACGTCGGGAGAAAGGGAGAAATCATGATTGTAATAAAATTAGAGAACTCATAGCTCACGCGCGATAAGTGAAATATTCGTTTTTCCCACGTGCTGTTTGAGAGTGAACAGTCTGAAGGTGAACACTCTGCCAGCTACTTAAGTATGAATTTCAGAGTAGTCATGTAGATGTAAATGTAGCTAGCATGTTAACGATGTAATATTCATGTCATCAGGAACGAAAATATATGAGTTTTGGCTGTTAAATTTATCCGATACCACGAAAGTAATCCTAAGGCCCGTGTTCCACTTAATTTTAATCATGCGTTTTTTTGTTATTTTAACGAGAGTTGAACTTAGGAGAAAATGTTCTGTGTACGGTATGTTACTGTCATCGCACTGAAATATTCTTTCTTAAAGGTGTCAACCTAATGCGTGACCTGGTGTACAAGTTAGTTGACTTCTAGTGAATACTTAATTTTCCGGTCGCTGACTGCTGTACGTCGAGTGTCATCGTCTGAGTATCACGAAAATCGCCTATTTCAAAGGAAATATGGATAGAGTACCTATTGTTGAATTCTATTTCATTAACGTATGCCAGTCCTCGCTGAGTTAATCCAGCTATCGAGGAAATCATTAAGTCGATGAGGTCTCTTTACTAAAACCCGTTTGGTGTGTGATGATATCTGTTGCGAAACTCTAGTTACCAGCAGCACGACAGCTGCACCGGAAGGTCAAGCAGCGGGGTAGCCGTTACCTACATTTGTGCGATAAGGGATCGCTTTCAGCTGCTTGCTTCCACTAGTTTGCAATGCCGGTGAGCGGCTGCGATATGAATGTTGCATGGCTGGCGCGGGAAGGGGTTCACTGATCGTGCCGCACGTTACATAGCGCGTGGAAGCTTCTCGAGTCACCGGTCACAGACATACCTTCGTATCTACAAGCGGACAGCAGTGGCAGCGATGCGGAAAACTCGTCTGGGGATACAGGTGTCCATATGACACGTTGCTTTAAGGTTGCCAACGTCTTACGCATTTACACCAAAAGTCGAACATAATCAAGAAATAGGAACTGTTTCTTGAGTTTGGTGTCAAATAATTCGCTCGAAGAGATAAAGCTCAATAATATGATGGTTAGCATTTAATAATTTCTGAAATATATAACTAAAAAAATAATTCGCTCGAAGAGATAAAGCTCAATAATATGATGGTTAGCATTTAATAATTTCTGAAATATATAACTAAAATAATTATGAAACTGAAAATACATATTGGAAAAAGTAACAATAGAAAACCTCTTACTTCGTAACAAAACATCTATCTGGGGACTTCATTGCTAACAAGTGTCACCTCTGTGGGGTGGCTCAAGACCTCTACCGGCAGTAGCAACTATTAGTGAGACAGAGCTGTCCTGAAGTGTTAGATATTTCCTTGGTATTGGCTGATGAATTGTATTTAGCTTCTGCATTGCACCTCATATTCGCTCTACAGGATCGCATCTCGGGAGCTCACTGGCCAGATGCACCTTCGAGAAATTCATCTGCCAGAGAAGTTCTATGTGGACGAACACTGTCGCCTATTGAGGAGAAGTGTGTATCAACGTCACTTTCGAAATGCCTAGTATGTGATTCGCGTACCTCAGTTCTGCCTGTCCGGACGTCAGCGGTATCAAAAATGGTTCAAATGGCTCTGAGCACTATGTGACTTAACTTCTGAGGTCATCAGTCGCCTAGAACTTAGAACTAATTAAACCTAATTAACCTAAGGACATCACATACATCCATGCCCGAGGCAGAATTCGAACCTGCGACCGTAGCGGTCGCTCGGCTCCAGACTGTAGCGCCTAGAACGTCAGCTGTATCCTTCAGATTACTAGTCAATATGTGAAGCTCCGTATGCTCATCCTAAGAGATGCCTCTTGAATCAAATACCACCAAAATGATGGCGTGATGGTATTTAAAATAATGTGGCTTGTCGATGACTTTGCAAAATGAAACAATCAGTATGGCAGTGCCGTGAACGACATAATCACGGTCGAACTTGTGCTATATAGTCTAATTGCGGCGAGCCACCGATACGCAATTTGTTGAGCAACCCAACTCATGAAGCAGCTGTAATATTTTCTGTCAGGTGCCTTCAGACATCGTAGACTTTTGTCCTGCCGTTGAGCCTAGACATAGCTCGTCTTGTAAAGTGTAATTAGTGGTATTAAGTTTTTGAAAAACTAGGTGCTCGTAGCGGCTTCGAGGCACTACGTTGTTGCTCATAATTAATGGACCGAACTGAGTGCGTCATTACAGGCATAAAGCACTGCCTTTTATTATATTCGAATTAAATAATTATTTAGAGCAGGCAAGACTCTGTTTCCACAAAGACAGAAAAACTTCGAAAGTAGATCTTGCTGATATACAACAGTGATTGGTCATCTTTCCTCTTCGAAATTTATTCATTTCTAGATTAAACTAATTCCTCGCACAGTATGCACATTGTTCCACCGTTAACATGGTTCCTGTTTATAATTGCTCTTCGACAGTATTAATGGTTTAATCTTACCCATAGAAAATATTCAACATTGGTAACAGTTTGTGGTCTCGGTGACCTCATGTTTACCTGACTAAGAGTAATTTTAGCACCGAGCAAGTATTAATGTAAATCACAAGGGAGCTGCAGGAAACTCTACGGCCATCACAGAAGTCGTAAAATTGAGTACTTATTCGCATGACTGCGTTGCAGTGTGTAATGTGTTATTCAAACGGCCGTTCCACGCCGAAGTATAAATACTTACTTTTTGGAAACATTCATATTACCTGGCTATCCGACCTGTAGTGGGAATATCATGTGTATTTTTATGAAATGGATTTCAAATAGACTTATTTCTTGTATATATATTACTGGTTTCAACTTGAATTGTTTGTCATCACAAACAAGGATATCGCCAGGAGTGTACCAGGGAAGTGTCAGAGAACCGCTGTTATTTTCTGTATACATAAATGATCTGGTGGCAGGGTAAGTAGCAGTTGGGCCTGTTTGCTGGTTATGCTGTTGTATATGAGAAGGCGTCGTCGTTGAGTGACCGTAGGAGGATACAAGATGACTTAGACAAAATTTATAGTTGGTGTGATGAATGGCAGCTAGCTCTAACAAGGGGAGGCCACCAATTGTGAAATTCAGATTCGATTCATACTGCGCATAATAAAAGCTCATGGCCGGAGGTGTAATGTGGCAAAGCACCAAGATGCGCTTCTCAGCTGTTGTCGAGAAAATCGACAGTTAAAAGAAACCGTTGCGGTGAAATACTTTCTACGATTATCAATTTTCCACAGCGTCGTGGCGCAGCGGTAAGCGCTCGGGTTTGTAATCCGAAGGTCGCCGGATCTACTCTCGCACCATGCAACTTTTTTTTATTATTTGTTTTTTGTAATTCAAATGTACACACACACTGACACACACACACACACACACACACACACACACACACACACACACACACACATAAACTATTAATGAATTGCTTATGCATGTTGGTGAAGGCGGATCGCTCTCCGATTGTACTGACTCCATTTTTCCGTTTGTTTAACAGGGTGTACCAAAGCTCTCACGTACGCACTGATTTTCGACGATGTTATTAGTTGCGCTAGGGACCGCATCTACCTTCTTTCGAAGTTAGCAGGCAACTACGCTGTTATGCGGCGGCTAGTTTCGGCCCATTCAACATCTGTCCTTCAAATGTAACGAGCGAGTAACGGAGTTTATATTTCATACCTGCCACACCAAATTTGTGTTCGTGGGGTCTCTATTCTAATTCGAACGTTTGACTTACACTATGCGTATTCGTTTCGGAATATCGTTTCTACGTCTTCCGTTAACTATACATGGTAAACATTATGAAGACAATTGATTGCCGGGAATGATATATATATATATATATATATATATATATATATATATATATATATATATATATACATTTGGGTTAAAAAACAAATACTATAAAAAGGTTGCATGGTGGAGATTCGATCCGGCGACCTTCGGATTACGAACCCGAGCGCTTACCGCTGCGCCACGACGTTGTAGAAAACTATTAATCGTAGAGAGTATTTCACCGCAACGGTTTCTTTTAACTGTCGATTTTCTCGGCAAAGACTGAGAAATGCATCTTGGTGCTTTGCCACATTACACCTCTGGCCATGAGCTTTTATTATGCGCAGTATGAATCGAATCTGAATTTCACAATTGGCGGCCTCCCCTTGTAAGTGTAGAAAGATGTAGGTTAATGCAGACGAGTAGGAAAAACAAACCCACAATCTTAGAGTACGGTGTTAGTTGTGTGCTGCTTGACGCAGTCACGTGGATTAAATATGTAGAGGTAATGTTCAAAGTATTATGAAATGGAATGAGCATGTAAGGGTTGCGCTAGGGAAGGCGAATGCTCGACTTCGGTTTATTGAGAGAATTTTAGGGTAGTGTAGTACATCCGTAAAAGAAGACTGCATATATGACACTAGTGCGACACACTGTTCAGCACTGTTCAAGAGTTTGGGATTCACACCAGGTTGGATTAAAGGAAGACAGCGAAGCAATTCAGAGGCGTGCTGCTAGACGTGTTCGAACAACGAGTAGGTATTACGGAGATGCTTCGGGAATTCAAATGGGAATCGCTGGAGGGAAAGCGACGTTGTTTTCGAGGAGCAGCATTGAGAAAATTTAGAAAACCATACTCTTAGGTGGACTGCAGAACGATTCTACTGCCGCCAACATACATTTCACTTAAGGACCATGAAGACAAGATCATAGAGATTAGGGCTTGTACGGTGGCACAAAGACAGCTGTCTTCCTCTCGCTCTCTTTGCGAATGGAATATGACAGGAAATGACTAGTAGTGGTACAGGACACCCTCCGCCATGCACCATATGGTAGCTTGCGAACTATGTACGCAGTTATAGACGTAAATGTAGATTTTACGCCATCTTCAATTTCAGAAAAGTAGCTAGCATCCTACAGTATTTATCATTCAGTCGAGTCCATCTGGAAGACATCAGTACATGGTAAGTACTACATTTATAATACCTTCTGATGCTATATACTACTCTTATCTGGAATAATAGCATGGAATACACCTGATGTCGGTTGACCTATGAGGCCTAAAATTTTGCTTTTGCTGTTTTTTCCCTAAGTTCGAGGCTTTACTGTGGAAAACTTAACGATTCAAAGTATTGTCCATCGCTGGCCACAACTTTTTGACATCTTTCGGGCAGCATATTAATACCGCGGCGGAAGAATTGGGCGTCTTTTGCCGAGACCTATGAATCGATACAATTTTGCGCTTGTTCATACGACCAGAAATACAGGTCAAGCAGGCCGCGTCCCATTGGTCGAGAAAGGTGATAGACAGGTGTGTACGGCGGGTGCGGCAGGACTTCCCATTCCAACGTTTCCAGTTAGGTTTTGATGAGCTTTGCCACATGGAACCTAAAATTGTCATGCTGCAAAATCACCTTTTCACGTCTATCTTTGTATTGTGTCCATTTATCTTTCAGTGCTTGGATCGAACGCATCAATTGTTTTCGATAACGATCTCCTGAGATCGCTCCCGTCGGTTTCAGTAGCTTTGAAAACCTTCTCTCTTCCACAGCTACGCCGGTCTTCGACATCAAAACCACCATTCTTGAAGCTTCGAAACCATTCTCTGCACGTTCTTTCACTAGTAAGTCCCTCACCACAGGTCTCACCAAGCAGAACGAGAGCCGCAGGTTTCTTCATGTTAAAGCAGAAAGTTACAACTTCCCACAAGCGAGGAAATTTGGACTCGTAAGTTGATATACTCAATCGAGAATAACTTTATTGTGCAATCACAAATCGACGAATATTCTGATGGCGTTATGTTTACAAATGCCTAAGCTTATGTGTGACACTCATGACCTACCACTTGCGCCACCGCTAGCCACTACTGCTATCTATTGCAAAACGGCGGAGGCAATGTTGTAGACCTAAAGTATCAAAATACAGTACTTTATCAATTGCGGTATGTTGATTCAGACACAGTAGCTACAATTATTGAACGTCATGTGCATAATATACACAAATTTTTCAGGAATGACTATAATAGTCTGGACGAGCACATCTATTTTTGTTGTAGTTTACTATAAATAGTAACTAGCATCGAGTATATGAACGCAAGCTTTCAGGTAACTGAAAGTTGTGTTATTACAAAAGTTTGATCATCAGCTCGTACTAGACGTCCCCTTACGTGAAATAGCGAGTAATCTGAGCGAAAATTGCAAAAAACACACACCATGACATTTAAACCTTCCCAGGAACACATACCCTTAACTGCTGGTTTTCTATTATGAAAATGGGCCATCCGTTCAAAATCGACTGTTATGTACATACGTATGGCCTACAAATGCGCACGTGTACCATCTTTGCAACGGTACCTCGTATGTTGATTCTGGGTACAGTTCAAGTACAGAAACCAAGTCGCAGCTATTTCAAAGACATGTAGGGGCCGTGTACTACGGTGCTCCATGGCCAAGGATGTGCGCCAAACGGTGTGCTGCGAAACCCTAGTGCCTGCACCTGCACTGTACTCTGTCGTCAGATATACCAGAAATCGCCTGTCCTGCTTTACAGTCCGTGCAAGCCTCCGTCCTCTACGTTCTATGATGATGCTTGGAAATCCCACACCTTGTTGCCTACTCGTGGTGTCGCTACCTTCAGTCGCTTTCAATAGATGCTCACGGGAGTGGAACTTGAACAGTGACCAACTTAGGTCGTTTCCACGATGGTCGTTCCCAAGCACCGTGACATAACAATATGCCATTTTGTCAAAGTTGCTTATGTCAGTGAAGAGTTGTAAAACTACCGCAGGCTACAGTAGACTGCCATAAGTAAGCGTAGATTAAGGTAGTTTTCGTAGCAGTTCTAATCTGTTAAGGTCGTACCCGCGTTATTTGTACGTTAGGTGTGTTACATACCTATCGTGCGATATCTCAGAACGATCGCCTTCTTTACAAATGGCTCTGAGCACTATGGGACTCAACATCTATGGTCATCAGTCGCCTAGAACTTAGAACTACTTAAACCTAACTAACCTAAGAACATCACACAACATCCAGTCATCACGAGACAGAGAAAATCCCTGACCCCGCCAGGAATCGAACCCGGGAACCCGGGCGCGGGAAGCGAGAAGCCTTCTTTACATATGCAATCAGTGTCTCACTAGGTTCCCCTAAAAACCGGAAATGATCTACAAACTGAGTGAAGATATATAAACTATCGGGTAACATACGGAACATTTTTGCTCTACTTGGATTTCCTCCCATCAGTTACTTAATAATAAACAGTATTTATAGCAAAACTGAAAGTGTCTTTTTTTTTTTTTTGATCCAGGTTTTATTCGAAAATTGTTGATTTGTAACGTGAAACAGACGGGTACTGTAGTAAAAATAAAGAAAACAACACAGGTTTATCACACAGCGCTAAAAAATGCAATTTCCTCAACAAAAAGGAAATATTAAAAAACAAGACAAAACAAAAATACATCAAACGTCGCTTCAATACTTCTTTTCTTCATAAACCACTTCCGCATCTATCAATAACAACAGGAAACTCTTGCTTTTGATCATGAAGAAGAACGTACTACTGAGTACAAAATAACAACAATAATTATATATACTTTTCAAGTTCGTGCGTTGCCTGAAAAGTATTTACTGTCGTTAGATAAGAGCGCAGAAGTTGTACGAATAGCTAATTTTTATTACTTATAAAATGCAATTTATATTCTATGAGGGTATAAAATATACAATGAACTAACACTGAATGGCGTGCGATTCTAATTATGTGGAAAACAAACAACAAAACAAACATAAAAGACGAAGAGAATCGTCTGCTCTCAGTTTCTCTCGTACACATTCATGTTACTTTCCCTGTCAATGCTACCAGTACTACCGGTTATCGTACCATTTACTAAGTAATTGATATAGTGTACCAGAGCTACCGAGTCGTACTCTTAGTAGAGCGCCACTCTAGTAACTGAATTTCCCCTTACTCGTTTGTACTGTCGCCAGAATGGTACCCCACTCGTTTCTGCTGCTCATTACATTCTTTTCTCACAGTGTTACGCTCCTGCAGTGCCACCAGGCGGCATTCTGTCATGCGGTGTGCAATGGTCGTAATGTTTTGCCTCGTCAGCGTTGACACATACGGGTAATTTACTGACTGGGACGGCAACATTTACTGCTCGAACGTAGGTCTATTCTGAAATTCGACGTAGCCGCTACGTTACGGGAGAGCTAGTGACATAAACGAGTGTCAAGTACGGCTCATAAAAGCTGACACACAACCATAAAGACGGACCTTAAAAATCAGCAGACTAAGCAAGCGTGCTCTAATTTGTACCATTACACAGGATGAATCAGGAGGAAAGGTACATGCTTTTCTGGGTGATAGTGTTAGTGAGTCTCAACAAAAAACGTGGTATGAAAATATATCCTCTTCATAATGGTTTCCGAGGAAACTAATTAAAACAACGGTGAAGAGGACAAATGTAAGTGATAGTAAATGAAACAATGTGATCTAATGCTTTGTTTAATCGTGTACGTTTCCTCACAAAAGATTTTTAAAAATTCCACAGTCAAGTGCAGTCCTTTTTACAGATGTTGCAGACAGCCGATCTGAGCCCATTTGTACGGTCGTTTACTTGAGCACACTCATGTAAAACACGAGAGAAGTTCGTCCTTTGTGTTCACTGTGCTGGCACACTTCGCTCTTAAGCCATCCTTGCAAAGAGTAATCTAATGGAATATGATCGGGTGACCTCGGTGGCCAAAAAATGAGTCCATGGCGACCGATTCAAAGCCCACGATACATTTTGGTGAGGTACTGTGGCACTGGCCGTACGGAATGTTCATGGGCTCTGTCGTCTTGAAAGTATATACGATGTGATGTTGATAAGGGAATATCCTCCAAGTATTTTGGTAGACATTTTGAAGGAAATCAAGATACTGTGTTTGTGTTTTATACGTAATGTTTGGGTTGGTGTACAGCTTTTTGTATATTATGTATGTATGGCACTGAAATGATATGCAAATACAGCACTGCGCAGCCTTATGTCGCTTTGGTTATACTAGCATGTGAGTGCTGATCAAGAAAGATTTGCGAGTGACACCAGCGATTTTCAAACAGCTATATGTCAGATACTGTTAAGAAAAGAGTATATGTTCATTTGAAGTTGTTTACTCAGAATCACCAATACCATCACCCCTCAAAGCATTTACTTTCCTTCTGACTCACTCTGAATACCTAAAAAGACAGTGCGAGTTGGACAGGAGTACGATTCAAGTTTTCAGATTCCTAAAGCAGAAACTCACCACTCTCCCACTAGGCAGCGCATACGTCATTATCTCTCAGTTAAAATCTGGAACCTCGTGGCAGTCGGACACTTACAAAATGTTCAAATGTGTGTGAAATTTTATGGGACTTAACTGCTAGGTCATCAGTCCCTAAGCTTACACGCTACTTAACCTAAATTATCCTACGGACAAACACACACAGCCATGCTCCAGGGAGGACTCGAACCTCCGCCGATCAGCCGCACAGTCCATGACTGCAGAGCATTAGACCGCTCGGCTAATCCCGCGCGGCGGACACTTACAGCTGGAGAAAATGCGGCAAGTCCTTTTTATACTTTTCGATATAAAATCTACATAGTTTTAATTGAGTGTTAGGTGAACCTAAATCTATTTAAAAATTAGATAAATTCGGTACCAGAACTGACGGCTATAGGCTTCCAAATATCCTCCTTGATTTCAACGACTTTAGATGTGTGTGTCATCTATAGATTGCCGAAAATGTAAATAGCGGAGTGGAGTAAAAGTACGTAGGTGTATTGGGGTAGAAGTTCGATGGGCGTACTTTTACTCCATTAAGAAAATATTTGCGAACTTTTACCCTATAACCAACACTTTGACTTGTGCAGAACCGTGAAATGGGGTGAATAGGATCATAGGGGTGAATAGGATCAATTCTGACGGAAAAACCTATAAACAATAGAAACTACACAGGATCGTAATAAAATATTTAAATCTGTGCGTCAATCGGCAGTATTGCCCTTCAGGAACACATTCACGAACATTTTGTGTTTCAGTAGTGGCTACCCTGGCTTCTAGAGCACTGTAAACATGTGGGCGGGGATTACCATGTTTATGTATGTTCCGAAAACTTGGTATACAGTGGTGTGTGGTCGGGAGTTGTGTATCATCAAAATCAGTGCTTCTGCCAAGAATTGTGTTCCGAATTCAAGTCCTCCTTTGTTTTTGGTGAGTATTGCATTTGGTTATGGGATACTACTTGCTTGTGCTTTTGAATGTTTCGTTCCATTTGATTTCCAGACTGGTTAAAATGCCCATAAATTACATTCCTGATCCTCACGGGAAATACTACACAAAGAGAAGCAAGGATAAATTAGCCGAAGCCATTGCTGCTGTTAAAGGAGGAAGCAGCAGAAGGCAAGCTGCCAGAAATTTCAGCATTCCATACACAGTTCTCCACCGACATTTGAGGAATAAGAATGTGCGCCCCCAAGGGGGACAAACTGCACTCTCTGCAGATGAAGTGGCGTTGATTGTGGACAGGCTCGCTATTTGTGCCGAGTGGGACAATCCCTTTGACCCTTGGACCGGAGAGATAAAGTTGTTAGAAAATTCAAAAATAATTTACCTGGTCACGAATTCACTGTTAGCTTTTTGAAGAGGCACAAAGAAAAATTGAATCTAAGAATATAAAAAGAGCATGTGCTTCTGTGTCGAGAGCTGTCCTGCTGGAATATTTTGATAATTTAGAGAAGGAAATGAAGGATGTTCCCGCAAATAATATTGTGAATTTCGATTAAACGAACTTAGTAGATGATCCGTGATTAAGAAAAGAGGATGAAAATATCCTGAAAGAGTCATGAATATCTCCAAAGCAGCAACGCCAATCACGTTTGCTGCTGCAGCAAATGGAAAACTGCCGCCTTTGTATGTTATTTATCTCTGAAAGCACTTGTATGCTTCATGGATGGATGGTGCTCCCAAAGACACCACATTTAATAGAATAGAAAGTGGGTGGTTTGATGCTCAGTATTTTGATGACTGGATTACCACAATCGTTTTGCCTTATTATAGGAAGTTAGAAGGCCCCAAAATTTTAATCAGCGACAACCTTTCCACTCATCTTGGAGTGGCTTCAGCCAAGGCTTCTGAAGAGAATGGTGTAACGATGATTTTTCTTCCCAAAAACTCTATGCATCTCACTCAGCCTCTTGATGTGGCATTTTTTCGTCCACTCAAGAGCAGTTGGCGAAGCATTCTCCAAAAATGGAAGTTGGGTTCCGGTCGTAAGGAGACCACCATTCCAAAGGATATGTTCCCCCGATTATTAAACCAGCTTGTGAGGGCTCTGGAAATAAATGCTGAAAGAAACAGCCCTACTGATTTCGAGAAATGTGAGATTCTGCGTTCAATCCAGAGAGAGTAATTAGCAGAGTTCCTGGTGTTGAAGATCGTGGTGAAGGACCCGCAAATCCGCAGGATATTGATGGAGCCCTCATAGAATTGCTCCAAGAATTTCGAGGGAACGATGAAAGGCCGGTGAGAGAACGGCGAAGCAGGGTTCCAGTGTAGGCTGGGAAAAGCGTGTCAGTACATGATTTCCATGATAATGAAAAGAGTGACGCCTCAGACAAAGGTGACGATGTTTCTGGACGTAACGGCTCACCAGCTCTCTCCACCAATGAACGTGAGAACCCAGGCGAGGGCACAAGCGCAATCAGTGGATCTGAAGTCTTTTCGTCTTATGAACTTTAGCCTGGTGTCTTTGTCATTGTTATATTTGACACAAAAAAGGGACACAGAAGGTTCATAGGCACAATTGTCAGTGTAACTGAGTCAGCAATGACTGTTAAGTGCCTTCGAAAAAGGGTTGGGGAAAAAGAACACTGTCTTTGTTTTCCTGGACGTGGACGATATACGTGAGGTGACCCCAATACAAGTGGAGAGAAAGATAAAAGTCACTAACATTCAAAGTGTTCAACACAACTTTTTTGTGGATCCCATGTTTTTAGAATAAGTTGTACCATTATTTTAAGTTTTTTTTCAATAAAATAATTATAATCGTATGTACACTTCTTTTTCATATTTTGCAATCATCTTTTACTTTTTTTAAAAAATAAGCCAGTGATCCTAATCACAAAACAAGGGTCTTAATGGAATAATTTGGGAAAATACTATGACTGGTCCTATTTACCCCGACCTTCAGAACAATAGGATCAAAGCATTTAAAAAATTATTAAAATTCGTCAATAACAATAAAGAGAAAACCATATATTGGATTCTAAAATACAGATGAAGACACATAAAATGCACTGGACTCGCATTCGGGAGGACGATGGGTCAATCCAGCGTCCGGCCATTCTGATTTAGGTTTTCCGTGATTTCCCTAAATCACTCCAGGCAAATGCCGGAATGGTTCCTTTGAAAGGGCACGGCCGACTTCCTTCCCCTTCTTTGCCTAATCCAATGAGACCGAGGACTTCGCTGTCTGGTCTCCTTCCCCAAACAACCCAATCCCAACACATAAAATGCCTTTTGTTTCATCGCTTTACATCAATTGGTTGAGGAGAGACACATCTTTGAACACGAAAAGTGATCCTATTCACCACTTTTTACGACACCTTCCAGCGTACTCATGGCATTTTTTTTTGTTGATGTTTGTTTACCGTAAATACCTCATTATTCGCCTCAGAGAGCCTGAATTGATGTTTCTATTCTGTAGTTTCTCTTTCAGTGGATAGTGGTTTTTTCAAACATACCCTACCCTCAAACACACTTAGAGTATAATCGCGTCTCTCATAGTGTTATTTTTTCGAGAATTCGACCGAGAACACCAACTCGGCAGTAAATAAGTGACGCTCTACCACCAAGCTAATGGCTTTATTGAAAATGGGAGTTCAGTACACGAAGCATCCGAAGCTACCGGGTTTATCAAAGGCTGCCTTAAGAAAACGTCTTAAAAATAGGCCGATTCACTAAAATATTTTTACAGAAGGAAAAGTAAGTAATAGTGCAGCACTGCATTTCTATCTATAAAATTTTTCCGGCCATATTCTCAGATTATGATGACATATACATTCTGAATTACGCGTAAAATGCGGAGTTAATTATTTTTTACCACTTATTTATTTTTAATTCTTTTTACTTTCTTCAGCTCGAGGTAAAAGTACGCAACGTCTAATCTTATCCCAGACCTGGGTACTTTCACTGAGTTTTCTGTTTTCTGTGAGGTTCCTCTGAACTGAAGCAAATCCGGCTGCATAGCCTCACGAACCAGACTAATATGGAGTATGGGGTGTCGTGGCATCCTATTATTACTTCCGCAAAAAATACATTGCACAAGAAACGGAATGAGAATCTTCTATGCTCCTCAATAAACATAAAAAACAACAACAACAACAACAACAAATTTTCTCGTGCTGGTTTTTATTTTGCCTCACACAATAAATTATTCACAAAACTGTGTATTTATAACCCATCCAAAATTTTCACAACGCTACTATTTAACGCCGATGTACCATCAGACGTGGGACGGAATGCACAAAACCATGAATTAGAACCCATAGGAAAGAATGTACAAAGATTAGTGATATGCACAAGCAGGTACTGAAACTACCATGATATGATGGTGCCTCTTACTTAGTCACCAAGAACGTCAAGAATGAACAATATTACCTAAAATCGAAATTTTAACTGAGTAGGTTCCCCAATTCATGTGAATCCTACTATTCTTGTTATTGAGCGTGTACCAGGAGACTCTAGGTCCTATTCCTGGCATTGAATTCGTCAATCTATGCAAAAGCCTCTTTTTGTGACTTTACCTCCCCAACCCAGAAACCGAGAAAACTTATTGTGGGCCAGCCACTTCTGTAAGATATACCCTATGAATCTACATGTGGACAATTTTAGATTGATACCGCGATATTAAGCCCTAGGTGCAATTCAAATAGTGGGAGATTTTCATAATAATTAATGCGAGAAGAAGGTATTTGACAAAATCAATTTTTTATTTATACCCTCTAATTTATTTCATTAAAACATTGATCACTACACTCATAAGAAACAGACAGTGAAAACTTTCATTAACTCTATTTGTATCAACTTCCTGATTATGGATCATTGTAGATAGCAGTGTTACTCTACTACCTGACAAACTGCGACTGGTTAACTCAGACCCCAATATGAGGCTCAAATTGAACCCCACAAATTCCAGCCGAAAAACACACTGACTTCAAGCTTGGTGACTGATTACATTGATCATACATTCAACACGTGAACGTTCGATCTGAGACAGGCTATCACATGAAATTCCATAAATGCGGAACAGAATGACCTAGCTCACTAGTGCCGCTTTTAATGCTCACTGTTGATCCCTCGTGCACCAAGATGAACACCTGTGGCGTGGAAATAGCTCTCCAGAGAAAACGAGGGCTCGTTGTAATATCTGAAATATCTTCCACTGGTCGTATGATAAGATGCGCTCCTCTACTCTTCATCCGTAGTCCGCCAACGAACCCCGGCAACAGTGCTCCACTGACTACACCCACCCAACTGTACGGACCTCCAGTGTTAAAATTTGGCTTTTCTTTACGCTTTCGGCTTTTTGATTTCCCACCGAACCGTGTTTGTTGCCAATAACAAAATTACAGAACACTGCGGTCAATAGCAAGGTTTCCCTGCAGCCAATAGAGTCCTGCCGAAACAGTGTGTCATAGACGCCAGTCATATTGCAAAACTCTTCCCTAGTGCTAAACAACATTCGCACCAGTTCTGTGCTCGTGACGTCACACTAACACAAACCAGTCCCACGTCTTCATGCTCATGGGTTTAGGAAATACTGCTCGGGAGGCAAACCCATTATTTTGTGCACTTCGTGTTTTCGAAAGTTGCCGGTGGCTATCTAAGTAGCCGGTCTGCAAACCATGAAAAAACAGCCCTCACCTGCAGCTCCTAGTGCCTCTCGGCTCCTGGCAGCCTGCTCAGCTGCCACCTGGGACGCCATGGCCGTCCCGGTTCCACAAAGTCAATGCTTGTCGGTTTGGTCGCCACACAAATTGCCATTCCCAACAATGTTTTCTGTTCATCCTTCTCACGTCCAATTTCTTGCGTCTTTCCTCCCACAGCAAAGTTTTCAGATATCAGTGAGTCCATCATGTTAAAGAAAGGAAGTTACATAGGGCACCCTACTACCAATCACTGTGGTCCAAGATCTTTAATAAATATTTTCTTATTGCAGTCCCCACCATTCTCATTCTATAAATTACTAAAAGGACAAAAGAACTAATGAAAATGGCATGCAAATGTGGCTGCTGCTTGTCAAGCTTCATACCTGCTCAAATCAAGGAAGAAGATGGGCATGTGCTATGGCAGCTGGCACCTCAGGTTGCATGTGTTGTGAGCTGCCCAGTGGAGCTTGCCCGTTAGATGACAGTGATCTCTATATGAAGTTTCCACTTTCCTGTTCAGCATCAGCCCATAAATATAACAGTTAACTGCCTTCTTATAAAAGGCAGCAACCTCCTGCGAGTGGTCAAGGGAATGTTGTTGCTATAAATCCCTTAAACTTCCCACGCAAGTTTTTTCTAACTGAGGGAGCAACAGTCTCACAGGATTATCCACAACTTATGATTCCAATTTTTTGAAAAAGGAGGAAAGGAAGATTTGGCTCAATGTCGCATCACCATCGAGGTCATTAGAGATGGAGTACAAGCTCGAATTGTGTCAAGGATGGGGAAGGAAATCGGCTGTGCAATATCAAAGGAACCGTCCCGGCATTTTCGTGGAGAGATTTAGGGAAATCATGGAAAACCTAAATATGGGTGGCCAGATGCGGGTTTGAACTGTCGTCCTGCCAAATGCGAGTCCGGTGTGCTAACAACTGCGCCAGATCGCTCAGTCCAATTTATTGAGATTTGCTGTCAGAGATGCATAAAACTTTATACAATGCAGCAAATGGTACGTGTTGTTCTGTGAAATTTGTATATGAGTCAGAGTGACACCTTCACAATGGCTACCGGCACTTGAAGCCAGCCTATATGACAAAGGTACATTGTCCCGGTGGTGGATACTCTTAAACTTTAAGAAGTTTGTATCCAAGGCGATAATTTCTACACATATTGCTTCCAGCCTTGAACAGTCAATGAAGTGCCTTTCTAGATTCTCTCTCTTGGGAAAATAGTTACACACGTTCAGCAAAAATGTCTTTCACAGTAGTGTTTTGACAATTGGGTGAAATGTAGATGGGACAGGCTTCTGATCCACCCATAGAATTGCTTCTCGCCCTAGGAGAATTTAATTTTGAAAAGTTGAAGGATGCGCCTCCTTTATGCTTTACTTCTTTCTGCACAATGTGCTCATGGTCAACATCTTCTTCTTATGGCACGCTATCGTCTACATCCAAGCACTATAGGTGAATTGAATAGTTCAGATTCTATCTCTCGAAATGTGGTAGGTCCCAGAGTTTTTAGGAGAATGAGAAGCCTTTGAAATTATAATTCCCAAAAACATTTTATGTTTCGTATATATCCGTAAGGCTTGGATTCATCAGATTCTGTTGCAAGACAGAAGCGACCATGCAAAGCAAAATACATACTTCTTAACTAGCAATATCTTTCGGAAGAGGTATGAAACTGTACTCCGAATTAAGTGAATCAGAAATATGTGAGCATACACTGAGCTAGCGTACGCGGCTGAACGTCTTGCCGTGCCCTGTAAGTTCCAAACCACTATGCTATGTAGCGTCTCGCAGTGTTACAGCATTAGTCTCCTAGATTTGGACGATATGGCTTTCCTGCCTTCTTTTTTTTTATTGGGGGGGGGGGGGGGGGGCATCAATTCAGCGTTGGCTTACACTTAACGGCCAGATGCCGTGGGTCATTGACAAATTTGGTCAGCTTCCTTTCCAAAACGGCTCCACATGCATTAAGGAAAGTCCCGGGATCTCGATGTTCCACATTAGTGTTGTCAATGTGGGCTTGTGAGATCCGGTCCTCAAAAGCGAGAGCAACCACAAAGTAGTCCCATATAGGTGCAGGATTTACCTGATGATCCGTAACAGATGGGGCAGGGATACTGCTACTGCTAGGCCCAGGCTGATATTGGGGCAATATCCAAGTCTGTGAAGGTCCATGACAATTGTGAGACTGTCCAGAGCATGTAGAGTGTGGCTGCATTAGTAAACGAGCTGATGTCGCCAGCCTGTGCCACACTGGCAATAGCGGAATATGCTGTGGTGGTGTTTTCAGGTATGTCAAATACATTATCAATGGACTGGGATGGGGTGACAAACCCATCATCATCGTGCCAGGTCGTGGAATTGTTTCATCAGGCATACGACAGTGCCTGCACACACCCAAGTCTAGGAGACTGATATTTCTGTGTGGCAATTTACGTTTTCTCTTATACTGTTGAAAATTGCTGAGATCCTTCTGAGGTAAATATAATTTAGTGTGTATCGAACAGAAGGTAATCTTTATTGTAGAAGGACTTAATTTTCTGTTTCACTAACAGAAGTGAAGCATTTCTTTGGACATGATTTGCTATGTATGAGAAATTATTTACATTTATCTTCATGTACTTAAGGATTACAAAATGAAACAATAGTGAATCCCGTTTCATAATATTTATTATTTAGAATTTCCAGAAGTGTTATTAACACGAATCACACTGAATGTTCTCCTTTGCTGTTGTGACGAAGCTCTGCAGGAAGAATGGGCGAAAAAATGTGTTCCTTTATTACATAAATGTACCAATTTGATGCAAATCCCTTCCTGTGTACCCTTCTCAATGACTGAACGAATGAATAAATCTACTTTGGAAGTCCCATGGGACACCAGAGTGTTAGCCGTTGCATGTCTGAGCGTTAGCAATCTAAGAATTTTCTGCTAGTTTGGCAAAGCAATGAATGCAGGGGAAGCCAGAGATACACCATTTCATTTCCCTTTGAGTGCCTACGAATGATGGTTTGCACTGGCTGACTGTTGTATGTGCCACTCCACTTTCTGTGAGGACGCTAATGGTCGAAATTTGCGAACAGAGTGAAACTTCGCTCCAGGGACATAAGAATACAAGACGATAACTCTTTGCAGTATTGTTTGGATTTATATAGCGGTTTGTTCATTTCATCATGTGCGGATTCCACTTTGGTTAAGTCAAACTGTAATTCAGTAGATAACCTTGTGACTATATTTCTTGGTTTCTTTTAATCAAATTCTACGTGCAGAGATCGGTTTAGTATGAAAGCCTTTTTGCTGAGATGTAACCACGTGCACATATATATCAGTGAATTTAGTCCCTCCCGAGTTGCTTCATTTCTAATTTGAACGTGTATTTGTGGAAATAAAATTTTGAATCTCTTTCTTTCGGAATCTGCATGAATTTTAACACATGAAGGAATCAATCCTGTTGGAGGAACATCCGCAACTGAGCATTATACCAGAGGTGGAAAATACCACTACAGTTGTAAAGTTCTTTTATTATCACAAGACCGGTTACTGGCCCTTATACACCTATCTTCGGGTGTCGTAACTTGGTGCTGTGACTGCCGAGCACCGCAGTGGACATGCACGAGGCAGGTTTAGCTTTTGTATCTCATCAAAAATGTTTGTAGAATTATCGTCAGCAATGTCCTGGAAATGTATTTCTTGCTAAATTTAGAATGAATAAGTTCAACTCAGCTGAACATTTGTCTTCTCATATATCACTGATAGGCATATTAAAGGCTTCTGGAAGAATGAAATAAACTAATTAGGTACGACGATGTAATTATGATAGCCGTAATTCGCTATCATTTTGTGATTCTTGGCTCCGAATTAGTTGTTCAAACCTGTGGAAATCCTGTATGTATTTTGGGGCTAGGATCACGTTTTGTAAATAGTTCATAAGCACATCATTAGTTCTCGGAATACAATTAAACTGATTGGGAAGTGTGATGGAAAATGTTCACATTAATTTCCTACAACCCTTCTTTCTGCATGTGTCTAAAAGTATTGTATCAAATTATCAATAACCCATTTCCTACATGTTTCCGGAAATAATGTTTCCTGGGTTAATAACAAGAATACAGCATTAATTTATGAGCTTCTGTAAGTTGAGATAAAAAATGAACTATAATACATGCACATGAACAAGTGCGAAACGATGTCCACTTTTTTCCGATTGCTAACGTTATAAATCGCTCGAACATATTGAAAGTTCTTGAGATGCAGCTAAACTGCTTGAGAACAGTGATGGATGTGATTCAACTCGTGTTCCTCTTGGTGTTCTGCATGCTTTTCCTCTAATTAATTGCTTTCATCTTAATGTGCTCATCTTGATGACGATCTCTATGAGACCGATGTGTTGTGGTATACGTGACAATGCTTGTTCGTCCGACTGATGTTTCTTTATCAATTTTTTCAATATTAGCGTAAGCTCTTGATGATAAGGTCCTTCACTGAGGGATGGATGTCCCAACTCTTGTCGTTGCATGTCGAGTTTCGAGAGACGCTAATAAGGGCAGCACGTGAGTATCTGACGTGCGTCGCCTTTTCTGCGATACTCCATTTCCAGTCGCCCGACCATAACACTCTGCCCTCTGTCAAAGTCGTTTAAATCAGCACCCTTCCGCATTACCTGCATACGGAGCGCGCTGAATGATTTCTCTGTATCACTGGCACCTGTTACACACCTTCGGTAACACGTCACGTGCTCTCCACGTGACCTACACATGCTCTTTCCCAAATAGGACCTGTGAACCTACTGCTATCACAGATCAGTAAAAAATACGAAAGAAGTGATAAAATGTAAATTCAGTGGCAATTAGAAAAGGCATTCCTGTAGGTAGTACTTTAATTTTATTCTCTGGCAATAAGAAGTGGCATCTAATGATTAGAACTGTATTCTGAATACTGATACATTTTTATCAGTTCTTCATGAAGTCGACTAATTACTTTACCGTACTGTGCTACAATTGACAGATACCCGTCCATTAATATTTTGCTTATGCTGATATCAGAATGAGCAGTACCAGATCCACTGTTTACCTTCCTGCGCATAATGGACGAATTATCTGTTCTCTCTCACTGTGATTACTATTTCTATGTGGTCCGTTTTCAACTGATACAATTGTTGGGCAACTATGTACTCCATTAACAGTTTCCAAGCTGCTTGTGAAGGGAATTGTAAAACAGGACTTACACTCAACTGTGCTGAATCGCAAGCGATCCTCAGTCTTCAATAATGATTCGTCAATTTGTACTCATCTCAGCCCGCTGCGTCCTATATGTCATATAAAGACATATAATATATTATGAAACCAAGGCGCTGCTGTGTTTGATTATACTGTTAATGACTATAGCCCTATTTTGGCACCTTTGCCATCTTCAGGTTATCTGTGAAAAGTACCTAGTTTGCTACAATATTTCAAATTTTTTAAGTAATTAAATTAATGTGTTGTATCTAGTAAGAAGGAAGATACGATTTACAGAAACTCATGGAAGCAAATAGCCTGTAACCGTATAATATATCTGATTCAGTCGTCAATACAGCTGTCAAGTAACGTCATTATGAAATAAACTTTCATAATTCGACAACTACGAAAATAACTGCTCCAGCAAAATTTTAAAATCTTCTATAGCTCTCACTATATCAAAGGAAGAAACGTATGTAGTAGTGTGAAAGCAACTGAGACCATCTGATGTAAATAGAAAACCATAATTGCATAATACGTTTAATTTTCTACGCAAAAATTTGAAGTATTGTACCAAACTATGTATTTTTCACAGATAACCTTAAGATGTCAACCACGCTGAAATAGTCCTATAGTTATAATCAATGTAAAAAAATAGAGCAACGTCTTTGTCTCACAACATATTAGATTCTTCGGCTGATATTTCTGCGAATCCCTTCCACACAGCTTCCTAATTTTCCTAAACAACTTTTCATTAACCGGTTAAAAAATTTGGTATAATACAAGACAACAACTTGAAGGGGAGTCAGAATACCGTATCTGTGAGCGAAAAGGTATTTATCTTTCATAAAGCACCTCACCAGAGACAAATAAAAATGGTTGAGGACGTAATATTTCCCATCTTCGTCTACTGTAACGTCCTACACAAAATCGAAACAGTGACAATTATCAATACAATGCCCCTGACATACACTCCTGGAAATTGAAATAAGAACACCGTGAATTCATTGTCCCAGGAAGGGGAAACTTTATTGACACATTCCTGGGGTCAGATACATCACATGATCACACTGACAGAACCACAGGCACATAGACACAGGCAACAGAGCATGCACAATATCGGCACTAGTACAGTGTATATCCACCTTTCACAGCAATGCAGGCTGCTATTCTCCCATGGAGACGATCGTAGAGATGCTGGATGTAGTCCTGTGGAACGGCTTGCCATGCCATTTCCACCTGGCGCCTCAGTTGGACCAGCGTTCGTGCTGGACGTGCAGACCGCGTGAGACGACGCTTCATCCAGTCCCAAACATGCTCAATGGGGGACAGATCCGGAGATCTTGCTGGCCAGGGTAGTTGACTTACACCTTCTAGAGCACGTTGGGTGGCACGGGATACATGCGGACGTGCATTGTCCTGTTGGAACAGCAAGTTCCCTTGCCGGTCTAGGAATGGTAGAACGATGGGTTCGATGACGGTTTGGATGTACCGTGCACTATTCAGTGTCCCCTCGACGATCACCAGTGGTGTACGGCCAGTGTAGGAGATCGCTCCCCACACCATGATGCCGGGTGTTGGCCCTGTGTGCCTCGGTCGTATGCAGTCCTGATTGTGGCGCTTACCTGCACGGCGCCAAACACGCATACGACCATCATTGGCACCAAGGCAGAAGCGACTCTCATCGCTGAAGACGACACGTCTCCATTCGTCCCTCCATTCACGCCTGTCGCGACACCACTGGAGGCGGGCTGCACGATGTTGGGACGTGAGCGGAAGACGGCCTAACGGTGTGCGGGACCGCAGCCCAGCTTCATGGAGACGGTTGCGAATGGTCCTCGCCGATACCCGAGGAGCAACAGTGTCCCTAATTTGCTGGGAAGTGGCGGTGCGGTCCCCTACGGCACTGCGTAGGATCCTACGGTCTTGGCGTGCATCCGTGCGTCGCTGCGGTCCGGTCCCAGGTCGACGGGCACGTGCACCTTCCGCCCACCACTGGCGACAACATCGATGTACTGTGGAGACCTCACGCCCCACGTGTTGAGCAATTCGGCGGTACGTCCACCCGGCCTCCCTCGTGCCCACTATACGCCCTCGCTCAAAGTCCGTCAACTGCACATACGGTTCACGTCCACGCTGTCACGGCATGCTACCAGTGTTAAAGACTGCGATGGAGCTCCGTATGCCACGGCAAACTGGCTGACACTGACGGCGGCGGTGCACAAATGCTGCGCAGCTAGCGCCATTCGACGGCCAACACCGCGGTTCCTGGTGTGTCCGCTGTGCCGTGCGTGTGATCATTGCTTGTACAGCCCTCTCGCAGTGTCCGGAGCAAGTATGGTGGGTCTGACACACCGGTGTCAATGTGTTCTTTTTTCCATTTCCAGGAGTGTACATTCCAGTGTAGGATACATAATTGGAAGAACACTATGTGGATATATTATCCGTTCTCACATAAAATAACCATAAATTTGACTGCAATGTATCTTTTTGCTCCATCGACTTGTTAGTAATCACTAAGTCAAACATATATAGCGTTCATACAAAATAAACATTCATACGACACTAGAACCTTATATTCTAAAGTTTCTTTCGAACCTCTGAATGAATTTCGGTCTGCAGCGGAGTATGTGGTGATTTGAAACTTCCTGGCAGATTAAATCTATATGCTGAATAGTTCAGTATGCAGAGCACTTGTCCGCGAAAGGTAAAGGTTCCAGGTCAGAGCCACGGCCCGGCACAATGTTTTTGTCTACCAGAACGTTTCTTACGAATTATTCATGCCGGAAGTGTTCATTCATAGAGCTAGAGAGTTGCAACCATTCCATTATAGAATAATGAGCCTTGTAACATCAGAGACGTTACTCATCTCGTCAATTAAAAAAAAACCAGTATCTTATTTATTGTTTACAAAGCTGCTAAATGTTCCCATATAAACAACAACCGACAGTTGAATGGAGGATAGCAGTTATTACGGTTTGTTCAAATGGTTCAAATGGCTCTGAGCTTGATGGGACTTAACTACTGTGGTCATCAGTCCCCTAGAACTTAGAACTACTTAAACCTAACTAACCTAAGGACATCACACACATCCATGCCCGAGGCAGGATTCGAACCTGCGACCGTAGCAGTCACGCGGTTCCGGACTGCGCGCCTAGAACCGCTAGACCACCGCGGCCGGCTACGGTTTGTTAATGCCAAGCATATATCTACTAATTTACTGAGTTTTCACAAGAGATATGCGACAGTTGGAGAAATAAACTTGCTGTGAGAAGCTTCTCATCCGAATGGCAGTTACGTACCATGGAGATTCAGCTCGATGCCTGGCACAGTCGGAACGCTGCTACAGTTGCTCTGTCTGGCCCCATACTACGCCGCAGTGGCAAGCATGTTTACAGGTTGTCCCAAAACCATAAAGATAGTGGAAGATCCTGGACAGTATTTCACGGTAAGAAAGAGGCGGTCAGGAATGAATATTTCAGTCGGTCAGAGGACTTGAATAAGCAATGCGTGTTACGTGCGCACCGACGGTTTCCTTTTTTTCTTTTTTTCATTTGCCGCTTATCTATGTGGGCAGCGCACGACGTAATGAGTTCGCTTGACACCTTCTAATCAAACGCGACGCTCGTGCACCGTCGTTTTAAGGCCCAAATATTCCAGAAAACTTCTTTAGTAAAAAGAAAAAATAGTGAAAATATGCATATAACAGTGAAACGACTGGGTAGAAACCGTAAAATTACTGTGTTGACGAAAACAAGGGGTTATATTATAAACCAAACAATGGTTATTAAATAATGTGTATGGTGGCCCCGCACTAAGTGAGAATTTATAGGAAAACGCAATTAAACAATATTGAAAGTAGTACGAGAAGAGCATCAAATACAGACGCATGTAAGCAAAGTTCATTTACCTGTACAGTAAGTCGCTAAATTAAAAACAAACAGTGAAAGAGAGCAGGTGCCGGTACCCACTACCAGTTGCAATGTGAAGTACGTTATTCCTAAAACACAAGACTAAAAATATCAACTGCAGCAATAATCACAGTTTCCAGCTGTCTCAAATCCCATAAACAAATTTAAAAGTTCACTTATATCAACAAAATAAATCACCCAAGACAAACTCAAATAAAGTCTAGTGAAAAGTTAACGCTTGTAACTCACAATTACAATATTACTCCAAGTCCACTGAAATGTTAGAGTATGTGATGCGCCCTGCGGCTCTGTTGCATAGCTGCTCAACTAAAGCATAATAACCAACAATGATGTAACAGTGCACGAAGACCCCGATAAAAGTCAGCAGACGAAGGGCCACATATACTCTGCCGCTCACCCATAAATTCTTTATGTGACATCAAACACCACTGAATCTAAGTTATACACTTAAATAATGACCATCATTCAAATCTGCCAGAGTTGTATTAACCTAGCCATTGTATGGATGTATTTTGCACTGGTGAGTATTTCCTGCTCACTGAATATGCCTTACATATCCCTTGAACGCTTTAGTAGCTTTCTTTTCCCTAATGTCATTACCTTCTTCCGTGTTGCATCTAGGTGTTGTAATGAAGCAGTGACAGTGGCTATCTGGCTGTTACCTCCCTGTTCTTTGGGGCTCTTAATCACGTTTGACGCCTCGGTTACGGGTGGGAAGAAATTTATCGATGATGTAATGGAGCATTGGTAGTGGCTACCTGGCTGTCACCTCCCATTTCTGTGGGACTCTTAATTACTTTCGACGTCTTGGTTACGATTATCGAGTACTTTTATCGGTAAGCTCAGTTATGGTGCAATATTTTATGAGTTGAACCCACCACCACTCCCCGAAGCACAGATTTTGCCCTGTGCTCCATAGTCCAATCCGTGTATGTCCTCCTCTTGCTCTGTTAATTTATTCATTTGTTATTGCCCTTAATAGCAATTTATACTTATACCAGTTTGTAATTTCCCCAGATTGTCTGATGATACCTGGAACAGAAGAAATGCAACATATGTGAAGATTAAATAAACCTATCTTGTGCAACCAAGACGGTTTTTTCTGTTCTAAAGATGTATTACGGTAGTTGCACCAATGCCATGGCGGTAATCATGGAGTGGAGTGATTTACATTATACATACTCATGAAATTACAAATTGTGTCTACTCTTCCACTCGCGCAATTAGGTAAGGATCTCGAAAACTCGTGTTGCCTTCATACTACGTGAATCTTGGAAGATTTACAGTACTGGCGCATTTGCAAATAAAATTTTAGTAAACTTACCTGTAATTCTTCATACACACGTAGGATTTGTGTTGTTTGCTGACATTATCAACTTCCGTATGTTGCAGCATATGATCAGAATTCCCCAATAATTTACCTATTAATTTTATAATGTATTATAATTACAAACAATTTCAACAGTTTTAATCATAATCCTTGGGTCGACCTTAAGGCTGCAAGTTGCTCGTTTGATTGCCGCGATTGTTCTGTATCATGTTTGAAAAGTTGAGACGAAACAGGTTGTTCCGCCCAATTACTTTCCATTAAGGACTCTGTGTTCTTTATTATCAAGGACATAAGGGTCATCTTCGTGTTTTAGTTCAGGTACCGAGAGCCTCTGGCGAAGGAATGTATATCATTGTGTTTATTTATTTATTCTGTGATGTACATCCTTTTCTCATTCCTGTTATGTTCTACCAGGTATGAAGTGGGTGAGTGTTTTGGTGTGTTTGCGTAACTGCAGCAGCTGTGGTGCAGACGTATGTTTTACTTGAATTTTGGTGCCAACCTAATACTTGGGGTGAACAGTCAAAGCTGTAGCTGTGTGGACAGAATATCCGGCGTTGGTAGGAATTTCTTCCCCTTCCCCTCAACGATGAGCAGAGTGACCGTTAACCGGCGCTTCGACATTTTCAGAATTCTTTTTCCTACTGGCTTAGAGGATGGACGGATAGTGTTCATGTTTCCTTTCGTTTGATTGGTAAATTCTGAGGATGAGGTATATTGTATTTACAATAATTAATCCGCTTCTTTTCAGGATCGTCTTAGTCAGGGTTATGTTGCGACCACCTTCTGTAATTATTTTTCAAGAAAATTCAGTGGATAGGACTTCGGTTTATAGCGAGCGCATGGTGCTTATCTCCATGTAGCCGTATGAAGTTAACCCTGTGGTGCCTTCATCACAACGTTTGTCGTGTCAGTGTTACACTTAATTTACTTTTATTCATTTTCGTCAAATTTTCTGCAGAGTAGCATTCTTTCTTTGTGATGCGATTCTCACCTAGTGAGTATCAGATAGTCTAGTGGACGCAGCTGTTATAAAAAAGAGTAGACACTTTCATGCGTTTGTTTCAGCCTAACCTAGTGAATATTGTGCAGTATTCAAGTATTCTTACGGATGGAGTTATTTGATTTTATTTATTTTTTGCATTCTTGGTCATTGTCACCATGCTCCCATGGGAGCACGCGTGCACAGAGAAAAGACCATCTACTTTCTAAGTTTGTTAAGGATAAGATCTGCGTGTGATGCATGGGCAGTACTGCTATTAATGCAAGAAGAATCGTACATGGTGAGTACATAATTGTGCCATTCACTCGCAGTTTAGTCACATGACGTTGGCAGAACTGTCAATGAGCGATAATAATTCTTGGGCAACTTCATAATAGGATTTTCGTGTGGAAATTTGCTAATAATCCAAGAACGATCCAACTTGTTGAGTACATAATTCTGCCCCTGACATCCAGTTACCCGCCTGATGATGGCTGCACAGTGAAAGAGCGCTCATTTTTCTTGAAGAATGTCATTGATGGCTAAGCGCGTGTTCATGTGAAGGATACGGTAGGATGTACTGTTGATTTATATGTACTTAATGTCGTGTATTTTTGCTACTCGATTTCCATTTATCATCAAATAACATGTGATTATGTACTCACTGTTCCCGCCAAATCTATTCAGTAGGCATTAACCGAGGTATGAGTAGCATGAATACGAAAGTTAGGTACGAGAAGCACCTTATACCCATTATCGACGTATATTCCTTCCAATCCCTGGCATAGTAAATTGCGATACTGCTTAGGTTAGGCGCCCTCAGAGCATGAAGCATGTTGTACATGTATTATTCGCCTTTGAGAGTTGCGCAGATTATCATAAGAAAATTTAAATGACAAATACCATCTGATTGTTCACGCTAATAATTTGTCACTCAAGTCCACCTGATAATGGAATCCTGCACAGATCCATCTCCAGAAATAACATTGACTGAGTTAGTATTTAAATTAGAATCCCGTGTGGGTATTTGTCATGTCAGAGTTTGCTGCAAACAGTCTCACTCACTTATCTCCTTTGGATGTTTGTTCCCTCCCCTTTGTGTTATTCAATGTGTTACGCTGTTTAATTCATGTTTAAGGTAAGTACTTATCTGAATAAACATTCAGGCCATCGACTTTTAAGTATCGGTAAGTACTGAATCAAAGAAGGTAACGAGATTATGAACAATTATAGTTGCTCTAACGCATACAGCAAGGAACGAGTAGTAAGAATATTTGACAAATTGTAGGCTTTCATCTGTCGAATCCACTTCAGTACGATGTAAACAAAAGAGAAGTAGTCATTCAAGCTCTGTCACGTATTTGTGACAAAATATAATATTCCTCTATAGTTCCAACCACCTTGGCCACTACTGTGTCATCTCCACCCTCCAGCCGAGCATGCACACTACGGTAATTAAGATAAACCCCGATCCCATACTCTGCCATCTGTATTCTTCGTATGCCTCGCTAGACCAGCTAGCTGCCACCAACTGTCAAAACACTCACTAATGCTTCTCACTCAGCGAGCTAGCCCTTTGCTGTCTCACACAAGTAGCATATGTATGGGGTTTCTGGACCAAAGAGAATATGTTTTAAAAATTTCTCGATATGAAACCAAGTTTTAGTTTCGCTGTTTCCCCATTTAAGAATTTATCATCTGTGAACGAAATTTTCATTTAAGTAAAATAATTAAAAACACAAAAAATCTAAAATTTGTTCAAATTCAATAACATGAGCATGTTCAAAGATAGTGTAGTTTTGGTACCCAATATGAATGGTTCTTTTTGAAGTTAATTAAGTCCAGTGTCGCATTTTATTACCATGAAAAGTTATTTAAGTGAATGATTAGCTTTTAGAGATAGTTTTTACTTTTGCAATAATCAAAGAACCTTGGCTAGTGAAACTATACCAGTTTATGTGTCCCCATCCTATTGTCATCCTATTAAGAAAAAAAATGAACTATGACTGTTACTAAGGAAAACTGCTATTTGCAGAGCAGCTTAAACAGTGTATTTAAGATGTTATTCATCTTTATTTGTGTTATTCATGTCGGTCAAGATAGAAGCCCCTGATGTCCAAAAGTAGTTCTGCACTTCATGTCAAATGCCGGGATGGTTCCTTTGAAAGGGCACGGCCGATTTCCTTCCCAATCCTCCCCTAACCCGAGCTTGCGCTCCGTCTCTAATGACCTCGTTGTCGACGGGACGTTAAACACTAACCACCACCACCACTTCGTGTAGTGTTGTTTCAGTATTTTGATTAAGTAATGCTATTGATTGTGGCCGTCATTAGTATGAGCTCGGTGCAATTTTGCTCTCCATAATTTACTGGTATGTGTGTGTTACTGGCAACTACTGCTACACACAGAACAGAGTATACTGTGTCAGTTTGTATCCTGTTTGCTATACGAAGGGAAATCTCAACAAAAGTAACTTCAATAACTAATATCCAATTTTCTCAATTATATATTTCCAAATTAATGTGGCTAATTAAGCTGGTGACTGTTCATTTTTTATTCATTCACTTATAATTTTACCACTTCTGATAACTCCCAAGGTTAAGGCCCGTTTGATTTTGCTGTCAACTTCACAAAATTCGCAATTATAGTACGATACCCTTTTCCATTGGACACAACGCACTTCGAACTTTGAAATCCTCCCAGAGGGCCGGTCGGAGTGGCCGAGCGGTTAAAGGCGCTACAGTCTGGAACTGCACGACCGCTACGGTCGCAGGTTCGAATCCTGCCTCGGGCATGGATGTGTGTGATGTCCTTAGGTTAGTTAGGTTTAAGTAGTTCTAAGTTCTAGGGGACTTATGACCACAGCAGTTGAGTCCCATAGTGCTCAGAGCCATTTGAACCATTTGAACCTCTCAGAGGGTAACATTAGCGTGTTTATCAGAATGAGATTTTCACTCTGCAGCGGAGTGTGCGCTGATATGAAACTTCCTGGCAGATTAAAACTGTGTGCCCGACCGAGACTCGAACTCGGGACCTTTGCCTTTCGCGGGCAAGTGCTCTACCAACTGAGCTACCGAAGCACGACTCACGCCCGGTACTCACAGCTTTACTTCTGCCAGTACCTCGTCTTCTACCTTCCAAACTTTACAGAAGCTCTCCTCCCAGGAAGTTTCATATCAGCGCAAACTCCGCTGCAGAGAGAAAATCTCATTCTGGAAACATCCCCCAGGCTGTGGCTAGGCCATGTCTCCGCAATATCCTTTCTTTCAGGAGTGCTAGTTCTGCGAGGTTCACAGGAGAGCTTCTGTAAAGTTTGGAAGGTAGGAGACGAGGTACTGGCAAAAGTAAAGCTGTGAGTACCGGGCGTGAGTCGTGCTTCGGTAGCTCAGTTGGTAGAGCACTTGCCCGCGAAAGGCAAAGGTCCCGAGTTCGAGTCTCGGTCGGGCACACAGTTTTAATCTGCCAGGAAGTTTCATTAGCGTGTTTCATGGCATATTAGTGTTATACGTGGATTTTACTGTGACAGAACTAAGGGTTTAGTTATTAGGGAATGGTGTCATAGTTGGGGCAGCGTCAGTGCTGAGGCGTTTGGCGGTTATCCTGGTAGGAGTAGGTAAGGGGCCGGTTAACAGGCAATTGTTTCTGGTTGCGGTGTGCAGGAAATTCTTATGCTAGGTACCTGCAGCTTCCCTGTCAATTTCGTAACGTTACTAAAACAGTTATGTTCACAATTTTTTGCTCATGTGAAGGTGGTCTGTTTGATTTGCACATTTACGACAATGATTTCTCTGAACTTCTCTGAGGCTACAGATAAGGTGGCTTAAACTTTGTGCTCAGTTCAGTTACATTTTTCAAGATGGCTTACGCATCACAATACTATGGTGTGCAATGCACAACCACGGTTTTGTGGAGCACGGCCCGTCTCTCATGCTATCAGAGATCATGTGACACAGGAACTTTTATCCTGGCAAGACACTGTATTGATCTCTCCTGTAGCAGCTAGTCAGTGGGCGTTCTCTTTGGTGATTATCAAGAAACCTTAAGACAAAAATAGTCTCAACAAGTTTTTGTGATCCACACCCACTTGGGGTTATTTAAGATTTTGCAGTTGCCCTTGGCAGTGCTTCGGCACCTGCAGTTTCTCGACGCTGCTTGTCGCTGTTGACTGTTACAGTTCCTTCTTGTTCAAACTATTTGAACGACATACCAGATTTGGGTCGTAATCACGATGAACGTATTTCCTATCTCAGGAAACTGTTTCAAGTGCTCACAAATTGTGGGTTAAAGTATAATAAAGCCAGCAGCTCCCTCTTCCAGAATGAGACTGAATACTTACGATACGTGATCAACAGTCAGGGTATCCACGTTTCTGCAGTCTCACTTAACTGCAATATCGGACCTCTCAGCTCCTAGGAACGTCAGCGAACTCTAAGCTGTGTAAGTAAACTAACTTACGGTATTTAGTTCATTCCAGATGCTGCGCAGCCCGCAGCTCCGCTGCACCGTCTTCAGCGAAAGAATGTTCCATCTGCGTAGACTAGGAAGTGTCTTGTTGCATTTCAGAAACTGAAGGATGCTTTACTGAGTGATTTCTGTTTGGTATATTTTGATCCCGCTAAGCTGGTTGTGATGGCGTTTGATGCATCATTTTACAGGATGGGCACTATTCTGTCACACAGAGTTGGATCTTTGGAGAGGCCAGTTGTCTTCACATTCAGACTCCTCAAAAAAGAATAATGCAACTAGCTATTGTATGTGGGGTGGCCAAGTTCCACCAACACTTGTATGGCAGAAAATTCTACTTGGTGATGGACCACAATCCTCTCACCTTCTTGTTCAGCCTTTCGCAGCCATTGCCTCCACGGACGGCACAAAATTTGTAGCATTGGTCTCTGCTCCTATCTAACTATTATTATGAGACTTTGTACAGGCGAACGGCTAAGCAGTCGGTATCTCTTTCTCGCCTACCAGTCGGCACTGATTTGGCGTTTGACACCTCGTAAAACTCTTAATCCCACATTCATGTCCAAGACAGTGAAATACTTGACTGTTCTTCCACCGAATACTGACGGATTGTTCGGGCAACGGCTGTGGTTCCCAATTTCAAGATTCTGTTTCAGTACCTCCGCAGTGATTGGTCACATACAGTTAAGCAATTCAGCGATCTTGTTGTACGCCAGTATTCTGTGCTTCAGCACATCTTATCAGTCCAGCGGATTGTCATCTTCCTACGCATTGGCATAGTGTGTGAAACCTTATGGGACTTAACTGCTAAGGTCATCTGTCCCTAAGCTTACACACTACTTAACCTAAATTATCCTAAGGACAAACACACACACCCATGCCCGAGGGAGGACTCGAATCTCCTACGTATTGCCCATGATCAGTCGCGTGTGGTTCTACCACGTTAGCTTCAGAGGGAAGTCATTTGCCATGTCCATCAAGCCCACTGTGGCACTGTATGCACTAAGCACGTTGCACATGGGTTAAAATGGACCCTCAGATAGAACAATTGACTTCACAATGTTCATTTGCAGCACACCAGCAGCTCCACCACAGAAATTTTGCCTGAAACCCAGTGGGCGTGGCAATGACTGCATTTTGATATTGCACGTCCCTACTGGAATGCGTGTTGGTATACTGTGGTTGACGCATTTAACAAGGTTCTAGATCTGGTGCCCATGGAGACCATACAACTGTTAGCACTATCAAGACTGACGTGAGTCTTTTGCACTAAAAGTCTTCCTGAGGTGTGACGCCAACGAAACGGCATGTGATGACCGCACCATTCCACCCATAATCCAGTGGTGAAGCCGAACGCTTCATCACAACTTTCAAACAACAGAGGAACAATTTCACGCCTGCCTTACGTGAGAGAAACCTTTAGTGCTCTTCCTGTCGTCCTAGTGTTCCCAGTCACATAACGGCAGATGACTAGCAGAGCTATCGTATGCGCACCGACATACGATACTGCTTCAGCTGCTGCATCCTTCACAGTGGTCGTCCCTTTCGACGCAGTGCTCTAAGTTTGTTGTGTGCGATTTTATGTTTTTCAGAGTTTTTGGCAGGCACAGGTGTTGGAAACGAGGCGTTATTACCTGAGGTTTGGGCAACTCTTTGTATATTGTACAGGGACCCACACGGCTGCAGAAGGACCATTAGAATCAGATTAGCCCGTGTGGGCTGCATGATGCTACTGCGGGTTTTGCCTTTGCAGATTAAGTATCCAGGAGGCCTCCACAACCTCTCCCACCTTTGCATCCCTTTGATACCACACCTCCGGCGCCGGACAGGGAGCCAGTGGATATCGGTGCAACGCTGTAGCCGTCACTGCAGCATCTCCATTCCCAAGAACTGGGCCCCCTTCACCATGGCACCTTCTGGTGGACCGCCGTGGACCCTTCGGTCGCCGTTGCGCTTCCATCGATAGAAGAAAATTCTCCATCCCGGGATTGGGTGCACACCCTATGGTTCGTTTCTGGGCCAATGTTTCCAATTTTTGCAAGAAAAATAACGGAATGTGGGCAGGAGAGTGTCATCTGCTTAACTTCCGGCTCCTGCCACCTCAGTGGCAACTGAACCCAGACCTAACCGCCCCCTCCAACCTCGCTCCACCCCAACACCCCCCTCCCCACCCCACCCCTCCCCGCCGTCGTTTTTGGCAGCACCAGTACACGACGAAGTGAGAGGTTTTGGAGGGGGAGATACCATAGCGTGCTAGTTCATGCCTAGAAGTTGACAGTAGCTCATGTGACTGCACCATCAATCTACGACCGGTTCCCTGACAAGCCCTCTCCATCCAGGAAGGCCATATTTTCAATAATATTCAGGAACTCCTTCACAGAATCAGTAGGATTGTGGATGAGTTCCCGCTGCAATGATTCCTTTTTGAAGTTTGAAGTTTCTGTCAGCACCCCCGACGCCCCTCTCCATGACTTGTTAAATAAATCGATTTATTTAATTTTCTGACACAAAATTCTTCCATACGTTCTTTCCCACTTTCATAACTTAGTCCATTCGAGAAACCATTTTTCAGTCTGAGTTAACTGGCTTGCCCCTGCATTTATTTTAAATCATCGTTTCAAAAGTTTTATAATCAGTTAATTACTCAGCATGCTCATTAGACCAAGTCTGACATCCACTTTTTTTACTTCTGCTTTACAAATTTTGAGTTCGAAACGTTACTCGTGGTAGGTATAAAATTTTTATGCATGTTGCCAAAAAATCTGCAACAAGGTATTTATATTCATTATTGAAAGATGTAGTGAATAGCCTTTATCCTATAGGATACACAGCTAAAAAATCTGCTTGTCCAGCTGTTTGTAACATTATTTATTGTTTTTCTCAATTCGTCTATTTTTCTCTCTGTGTTACTTACGCACCCTCCCTCCTTATAATTTTTCATTATTATTTCTTATGGCTGTATTACATTCAGTTATACATATACAAATTCCTGAATTTTCTCGAATTTATACTTCATACGCTTATGTTCTTGTACGTGTATACGAAGCGACAGATTGTGTACCCTCGGTGCCATTCTACTGGACCCAGACACGGTGCTGTCCGTCATATGCCCATGTCGCATTGCCGATGAGACGTGTAGCCACCATCTGCCGCTGCTCTGTGATCAGAGCCACCCCTGTAGACTGCTCTCATTATTGAGTGACGGGAAATGCGAGCCCAGTACCATGTGGGTGGACTTGTCCGCACCACTCCTCGCCTCTATTTCCTGCCTTACTGCCGATGCCACGTGTGACCACTGTCTGCTACTGCAACGCGATATGATGCCGCTCATCTTGGACTGTCCACTCAGACACTGAGCGACGCAATGCATGAGCCTGGTACCACGTGGATGACAGCATGTGCTGCTGCTCACCTCTCACGGCATTCTCAGCTATCCCTGCTATCCTATGTAGCTTTGCCAGACATGTAATTCTCCAATCGCACCTGCACACGTGCTTTCAGACTGAATTGCCGCTATTGTGTAGTCAGAACTGCTGCACTACACAAAGCTCCCAGGCCCCACGCTGACTGCCTAGTCTACTAAAGGTTACGACTATTCTTTTAGAGGGGCAACCAATACAAAACTGTGTTTTTATTGTGGTCTTCAGTCTGAAGACTTGTTTAATGAAGCTCGCCATGCTATTCTATCCTGTACAAGCCTTCTCATCTCCGAATAACTACTGCAATCTGCATCTTTCTGTATCTGCTCACTGTACACGTTTCTTGGCCTTCCCCTACAATCTTAAGGCCCCCTCCCCTTCCACTTCCTCCCAATAGTAAATTGGTGAGCTCTTGATGTCTCAGAATACGTCCTGTCAGCCGATACCATCTTCCAGTCAGGTTGTGTCACAAATTCCTTTTTTCCGCAATTATACTCAGTACCTTCTCATTAGTTACGTGATCTATACACCTAACCTTCAGCATTCTTCAGTAACATTACATTTCAAAAGCTTCTATTTTCCTCTCGTCTACACTGTTTATCGTCCATGTTTCCCTCCATACAAATACAAGGAAAAAATGTTCAAATGTGTGTGAAATCTTATGGGACTTAACTGCTAAGGTCATCAGTCCCTAAGCTTACACACTACTTAACCTAAATTATCCTAAGGACAAACACACACACCCATTCCCGAGAGAGGACTCGAACCTCCGCCGGGAACAGCCGCACAGTCCATGACTGTAGCGCCACAGATACGAGACTTTTCAACTTTGTTTAGCACAAGCGCTAGTAGTCGAAAGCATTGGAATGACAAAAGGATATTTACTGTATGCATTGACGACAATGAGTAATTGTGTGTTCCAGAAAGGACCAGCAAAATCAGTATGAATACGTTGCCAAGGACCGACAGGTGAAAACCAATTGAAAAATTGTTGACATGATGCTGCCAGGTTATCCGTGGATGCGCGGCAGTGCCAGTCAAATCTTCTATCTGTTTATCAAGCCCAAGCTACGAACAATGCTGGAGCACTAGCTGCTTTGTTCTAACGATTTCCCAATGCGCTCTACGTAATAGTTTAAACATAGGTCGTTGCAACGGTATGTGAATCAGGTCTTGAATTTGTCCATTACGAGAATGTAATAAAATTACATTATTCTGAAGAAAAAGGACGTTGTGTGGTGCACCGTACTTGCGAACTATTGCATCTAAGATTGATTTCGAATTATGGGGCCACCCATCCGAATGAAGTAGCAGAGAAATCGTATTGATTGATTTAGTTCCGTAGCCTGTGCGAACCGTCGAAGATCAACTGGAAAAGCTTGTAGTGCTTGTGAATCAAAATTATCAATATGAAAAGAAAAAACCTTTGATGCGTCGAAATCCGTATCATTTCCCATAGATAAGCGAGAAAGACTGTCTGCGTTTGCATGTGCCACAAGGCGATAAGGAACTCCATATTGATGATTGCAAAGAGTAACCAACGTTGCAGCTTCTGTGTTGTATAATCAGGTACATCTTTCGCTGGACGTAAAACGCAGTCAGCTGCATATGATGGGTCACAATAAAAAAATTTCTTCTATGTCGATATTGACGAAATATTGTGACATTATAAGTTATGGTTAGAGATTACTGTTCTAGCTTACTGTAGTTGACTTGGGTCTTATTCCTTATCTTACACGTGAATGCTGTGGGGCCTTCCGTGTTACCAACGTTGTGTGAAGAAACTGACCCTATTCCATGTGGTGATGTGTCAGCTACAAGCACTACAGGATTTTGCAGATCGAAATGTATAAGACATGGGCCACTAAGCAATGCACGATTGAGATTCTGAAAAGGGGAACATTTATACGCCGGAGGCGATGCAAAGGAGCGGCTATTTGCATTGTGTTCGGAATGAATTTGATGTACTGTCTCAGTCTGCCAAGAAGAGCATGGAGATCCCGTAAGTTTTTAAGAGAACATAATCTCCGTATGGGCTCTAAATGCATAGACGAAGGAGGAGCACTGTCGGTGGCAATTACATGTCCCAAGTATTGGATTTCAGTAACGAAAAATGAATGTTTTTGTAAATTACACTTGGGTCCCCCATTGGTTAAAACTTGAAACAGAGACTCAAAAATGTTGAGAGTCTGTTGCGGTGTGTTGCTGGATACAATGATGTCATCTAAATAACTTGAAGAGGACGGATCTTTCCACGTCACTTGTTCAAGAAAGCGCCGAAACAACGCCGGAGGCCGGCCAGGGTGGCCGAGCGGTTCTAGGCGCTACAGTCTGGAACCGCGCGACCGCTACGGTCGCAGGTTCGAATCCTGCCTTGGGCATGGATGTGTGTGATGTCCTTAGGTTAGTTAGGTTTAAGTAGTTCTACGTTCCAGGGGACTGATGACCTCAGAAGTTAAGTCCCATAGTGCTCGGAGCTATTTGAACAACGCCGGAGCAAGAGACGCGGATATTGATACAAGCCGATGTGTGTGTTAACCACAACCATTTTTTTCCTTATCCAGAGAAGCTTGAAGATAAGCATCAGCTAAACCAGTGTTTCAAAAGGATCATCCACTTACTACGCAGTCCATAAGTTCGCCAAAACGTGGGAGCCGGAAGGAATCGATCAGTGTTTGAGCATTAACTGTAGCTTCAATGCTAGGGCAAGCCAGATCTTACTGTTCGTTTTCCTTGTGATCACAGGATGGGATGCCCGTTGACTTGCACAAACGGATATGATAATTCCAATTTACTCTAATCTGTGGAGTTCAGATGCTACTTCATCACGAATGGTGTGCGGTACCTGACTAGGGTGCTAAAAATTAGGTTATGCATTGTCTTTGAGAGTAATGTGTTCGTGAAGCTTCTTCGCATGTCTCAGTGTGGCATCGAACAAATGACCAAATTTTTCACGCAACTGATGTGTATTGTCATGGGAAAGTTGCATAAAAATAGGCTACACGTTGCCTTGAATATCTAAACCAAACAAATCAAAAGCATCACGCCAAAAATATTGGGACTAGAACCTAACTGCTGTGAATAGCGCTGATGTAGTCGCTTTTTATATTTTGCTTGCAAAGCGCACATTGTAAAAACAGAGATACTTTTTCCATTGTAGGCTGTGAGGTGCAGGTATGGTTTTTGTAGTGGAGGGTGACCCAGATGCTCATATGTTTTCTGATTTATCAGTGAGACTGAAGCACCAGTATGTAACGGAAATGGTACAGACTGGTTGCTAATCTGCAGAGAGATGAACTGTTTGCGGTTTGTCCTCTGAATATGACTGTCTGTTCTGAAATTCGGAAGACTGCCTTTGTCTGAACTGTGACTGACGAAGTAAGCTGTACGCATATTAGAGTAGAGCTGCTTCGAAAGAGGCTAGTTTGCACTGTGCAAGTTGCTACGCAATTCTGTTGCTTGTGACCACGGTAGCTGGGTGGAATGGGAACAGATTCAGAATGAGAGATTGTATTTATTTCCACTTACTCAATCGACATTTGTGTGGAACAGAATTTACTTTTCGTTCCTTTCGCATGCACACTTGCTTTGTGTGTCCTAATTTGCGGCAGTGTCGAAATTGTGCGTGGCGGAGAAAGCAGTTTTTTCGGTCATGCATTACATAACATTTCACAAGACTTCGGGAGGTTTAAATTAACCGAGAACGCGGTTGGGCGTCTTGAGTTGTGTTTGTTTTGTTGCCTGTGGTAGCGGATGTCCCGTGCCATGTGATCCTGGGGCCGCTGCGAGCTATCTGCAGTTTGCGTTGCAACAGTCACGTTCATCAAAGTCTTACCCTTGCAGTGCTTCGTTTACTTTACGTACGTCACTGACAAGGAACCCCTTGAGTATGAGGTCACAAGCTGAATCTTCAGCAAGGCTTCTTTGAAACTTTTGTGGTAACAATTATGATAAGAAAAATGTTAGCTGCTAATGTCTCTCCATGTGTATCAGGAGAGCGTCAGAAAATGAGTGTCCGGCAGGTGCAGAGATCAACCTTGTATGGGAGGTATGTATTACACTTCACAAAATGGACATCGTCGACATTCAAGAAATTTTGAAAACAAACTATTAACTGGCACCATGAGCATCGAACGATAAATGGCGCGCCACATTGATCACAAAGGTCCGCGCCATCAAGAGCGATGGCGAACTCCTTGGGATTTACAAACCGTGCAGGACGTTCAGCTAGGTACCCACTCTTAAGCACTGATATAGAATCGTGATGGTGGAAAGGGGTGATGAGAACTGATGGAATGTGATGGTATGCAACCGAGTGCGAAACAGTGGAGCTTACCGTGAAACTGGCAATTCCTTAAGGGGAGGTTTAGTATCTTTTGTTAAAAAAATCAATTTTTTTTAAATTGCATTTTTGGATCCATAAAACTGTTTAGGATCCACCCATGAAACGGTTTTTTCGAATAAGGAACCGAAATGTTTGTTATTCTCGGTTGAATAAAAAAATGCACCTGCCTGAAATGGGCCTTTTCCACGCACCAGTTTCTTTTTTTTTTTTCTTTCGGAGGACGGGTTATTCTACTGGTGCTTGGGAGGAAACACACAAAATTCAAACGAAAGTCTGAACGCGTGTGTTTGGAAGTTAGCCACGAAGCATTTGCATTCTGGTGTGAAGACTGTGGAGATTGCGACTTTCCTGGAAGTGAGCAGCTTCAACGAAGGGGACTCTATTCGGAGCAGTTAGCCAAGCATTCGCATGACCAGCGGATTCAAGCGGCCGAAAACCGCTTGTCACCAGCCGTACGAGCGTAGGATGGCCCATATCGAGCAGAACACCCTCTATGAGGAAGAGAAAGGACTAGTTTATGGACCCGTAATAGCAGATTGAACATACGTTGCATAATATTGCATTTATATGTAATCAAAACTTGGAACGCGTTTTTCTCGAAATGACCTTTTTTTATCGCGTGGTATGGTAACTTCAAATCTGCTGAACCGATTGGCACGATTCTTTGTTTCCGACGAAGCTAACTAAATTGTCTAGGAGTTGTACCACTTTTATTCCGATCCATCAACTATAAATATTTTTACTTGGGCGATGAAATTGAAAAATCGATGAAAAACCCCTATTTCTTCAAATGGCCGCCATTTTGTTTCCTATGGTCCAAATAACTTAAGCGAGGTACAACTCCTAAAGAATCTTACATACTTCGCTAACGTCAACTCGATTTTGATCCCAGACAAGCCGGCTGACCTGTGACATACCGCGTGTAGAGGTCTACGTCGAAATTTTGTTTCGTTCCGACGGCACTTCCGCCTTTTCTGTTCAACATTTCCGGTCGAAAAAAATTCAGTTTGTAGAGGAAATATCAATAAACATTTTGACCAAATTTGACATTGATATCTACACTCCTGGAAATGGAAAAAAGAACACATTGACACCGGTGTGTCAGACCCACCATACTTGCTCCGGACACTGCGAGAGGGCTGTACAAGCAATGATCACACGCACGGCACAGCGGACACACCAGGAACCGCGGTGTTGGCCGTCGAATGGCGCTAGCTGCGCAGCATTTGTGCACCGCCGCCGTCAGTGTCAGCCAGTTTGCCGTGGCATACGGAGCTCCATCGCAGTCTTTAACACTGGTAGCATGCCGCGACAGCGTGGACGTGAACCGTATGTGCAGTTGACGGACTTTGAGCGAGGGCGTATAGTGGGCATGCGGGAGGCCGGGTGGACGTACCGCTGAATTGCTCAACACGTGGGGCGTGAGGTCTCCACAGTACATCGATGTTGTCGCCAGTGGTGGGCGGAAGGTGCACGTGCCCGTCGACCTGGGACCGGACCGCAGCGACGCACGGATGCACGCCAAGACCGTAGGATCCTACGCAGTGCCGTAGGGGACCGCACCGCCACTTCCCAGCAAATTAGGGACACTGTTGCTCCTGGGGTATCGGCGAGGACCATTCGCAACCGTCTCCATGAAGCTGGGCTACGGTCCCGCACACCGTTAGGCCGTCTTCCGCTCACGACCCAACATCGTGCAGCCCGCCTCCAGTGGTGTCGCGACAGGCGTGAATGGAGGGACGAATGGAGACGTGTCGTCTTCAGCGATGAGAGTCGCTTCTGCCTTGGTGCCAATGATGGTCGTATGCGTGTTTGGCGCCGTGCAGGTGAGCGCCACAATCAGGACTGCATACGACCGAGGCACACAGGGCCAACACCCGGCATCATGATGTGGGGAGCGATCTCCTACACTGGCCGTACACTACTGGTGATCGTCGAGGGGACACTGAATAGTGCACGGTACATCCAAACCCTCATCGAACCCATCGTTCTACCATTCCTAGACCGGCAAGGGAACTTGCTGTTCCAACAGGACAATGCACGTCCGCATGTATCCCGTGCCACCCAACGTGCTCTAGAAGGTGTAAGTCAACTACCCTGGCCAGCAAGATCTCCGGATCTGTCCCCCATTGAGCATGTTTGGGACTGGATGAAGCGTCGTCTCACGCGGTCTGCACGTCCAGCACGAACGCTGGTCCAACTGAGGCGCCAGGTGGAAATGGCATGGCAAGCCGTTCCACAGGACTACATCCAGCATCTCTACGATCGTCTCCATGGGAGAATAGCAGCCTGCATTGCTGCGAAAGGTGGATATACACTGTACTAGTGCCGACATTGTGCATGCTCTGTTGCCTGTGTCTATGTGCCTGTGGTTCTGTCAGTGTGATCATGTGATGTATCTGACCCCAGGAATGTGTCAATAAAGTTTCCCCTTCCTGGGACAATGAATTCACGGTGTTCTTATTTCAATTTCCAGGAGTGTATAACGCATCCCGAGAACAAAATTCTTAAATGACATGCGTTTTTCGGGCCAAAGATAGTAAACCTCTCCTTAAGGCGTAGCTCCAGATAGAACGACAATATGTTTTATAGGCACGAAGAAAACAGACATCCGAAGGCTAAATCTGTCTATCGGCTTCAGGTGGTATGAATTGTAATGTCACACACTTTTCTGGAAAGGTAGTTTGCTCTAAAGGAATATGATTTTTCTGCTCACACCAGAAATCAAGCAAAAGCAAGCTATTTTTACCTGCTATTGGTCAAAGGCAGTGCTCATGCCATAGCTATAGTTCTCTTACGACCATTTTCCCATTCTTGGTTGTTGTGACGTAAATATTCCTTACTGCCCTTGAAAGATCGCGCACACGAGAAAGAGTCATAGGGGGCAGACCACCTCCAACTTCTCGCAGCACACTAAATAACTTTCCAGCCTGTTTACCATCCAGATTAACAGTCGACATAATTGTATACGAGTGCGTTAGGGCATTGATTTTAGCTGTTCTCGATACAAGTCTCTTGGTACCTCTAACTTCCAGGGTTCCTTCCATATGCACTTCCTCTTCAGATACCTATTGGTCGGAGTTGAAAAAAATTCCTTACTGAATGATGGGATAAAATTGTTTATCTCATCTACAAGCTTTTGGGGCTGATTCGGCAGTTTGCTTTGCATCATCCTCTTATGCACTACATGGTCATACTGCTGCAGATTAATTCGAAATCGGTTAACTGTTTTTTACTATACTGCGGATGGTCTTCCATGTACGTAATTATGTTTAGTAACCGATTCTTGGGCGACGATTCTCCTTTACTACGTTTCACTGGATGGTTCAAATGGCTGTGAGCACTATGGGACTTAACATCTATGGTCATCAGTTCCCTAGAACTTAGAACTACTTAAACCTAACTAACCTAAGGACATCGCACAACACCCAGTCATCACGAGGCAGAGAAAATCCCTGACCCCGCCGGGAATCGAACCCGGGAACCCGGGCGCTGGAAGCGAGAACGCTACCGCACGACCACGAGCTGCGGACCGTTTCACTGGAGACGGGGTTTGCGGCTACCTGTCCGACAAAGCTGATGAACTACATGGCTTGACAACTGTTTCAGTAACACTTTCACTAGTTAAACACGTGTCGTCGTCATTGTACTCCTCGTGCACGTTGTTCGCACTGTCACACCACATATGCAATATGACATGAGTATTATTACTCACAATAATGTTACCTGTCTTCAGGTTTTCTAAAGTAATACCTATGACTTACTTTACTATATTTAGTAGTACACCGTCCAGTCACATTAATGAGACCACTGCCTGGGTTCGATGTCAATAACTATTCACCGACGGTGGCACTCATGGCAACAGGCGGCCTTTTCAGATGACTCACGTTTTATGCTGCGTCCGATAGATGGCCTTCGGCTTGTACGGCACTGTGACAATTGTCGGAACGGTCCAGGCCGGAGGAGGGACCGTTGTGATCTAGAGAATGATTTCATGACGTTCCCTGGGTGATCTCGTCATTGGCCGGCCGGAGTGGCCGTGCGGTTGTAGGCGCTACAGTCTGGAACCGAGGGACCGCTACGGTCGCAGGTTCGAATCCTGCCTCGGGCGTGGATGTGTGTGATGTCCTTACGTTAGTTAGGTTTAATTAGTTCTAAGTTCTAGGCGTCTGATGACCTCAGAAGTTAAGTCGCATAGTGCTCAGAGCCATTTGAACCATTTTTGATCTCGTTATTCTGGAAGACACAGTGGATCAACAGAAGTGCGCAGCTATCCCTGGGGACAATATCAAACGCTACATGTAATTTGTTTTTCCCCGGCACTATGGCATCTGCAAGCAGGACAAAGCAACGTGTCACATAGCTCACAGTGTGCGTCGTTCGAAGAGCAGCAGGATAAGTTTACTGTTCTCCACTATCCACCAACGACCCAGCCCCCTCCCCCTGATTAAAATACACTCGAGAATCTGTGGGACTACTTCGACCGAGTTCATCGTGCCGTGGACTCTTACCCGCGAAACCTAGAGCAGCTGGCCAAGGTACTGGAGTCGGCATGGCTCTACATAATTGTCAGTACCTTCCAGAACATCTCTGACGCTCTTCCTGCACGTCCACACAGCAAAAGAATCTTAGTCTGGCTTTTACAGGTGGTCACATTAATGTGAATGGACGGTTCCGTTTTGCTCAAGATGGTGCGATAAAAAGCAGCGAATACTACAAAAAACATCATGAAAACTAAACATAATACATAAATAAAGTACATAATATACAATCCTCTTTGTTAAATAGTCTACATCACTACAAATGGAAAATGCCTTTACGATCGCTCCCATCAGCCACCGCGTCGAGTGTAAACTTAGTTTGCGCGAACAGTACATATTACCAGTAATTTGAAGTTACTTTCTTAGTGTGCACTCTGATCATTATAGTCTGCAATCAAATGCAGTCCAATGTAAAATGAATACCATTTAATTATTACTACTTCTCATATTTTAATTAGTAAACATAAAGTAAATAATAAAGTGCACTTAATTTAGTGAATATCTGGATACCATACATCTGGAGCACTGTAGGTCATATGTGTGTCTGTGTATTAAATGTGACTAACATACCAGAATAGGTGTTTAAGCGGGCCGGCCGGTGTGGCCATTCGGTTCTAGGCGCTTCAGTCTGGAACCGCGTGACCACTACGGTCGCAAGTTCGAATCGTGCCTCGGGCGTGGATGTGTGTGATGTCCGTAGGTTAGTTAGGTTTAATTAGTTCTAAGTTCTAGGCGACTGATGACCTCAGAAGTTAAGTCGCATAGTGCTCAGAGCCATTTGAACCATTTTTTGTTTAAGCGGGATACGAACATGGAAAAAGTAAGGTTTACACACAGACGTTATGCTGCATTTCTGTTGCCCTTAGGCACTTGGCCCAATCCGCTGACTTTTCTCTTTTCTTCACGTTTTATCAGTTCAGTCACAGCCACAATCGGAGTTAACATTGAACTATCAGTTGTTTTAATTTTGGTTAATAGTCCATTAGAGGCAGACTATTGCAGAATTAATGAAATATTTAATGTCAACTCGTGTCATTATATCTAGAGTCTATCTTATGTAGTCAGATATAACGACGCAAATTTACTAGCAAATGATAATACACAGAGGGGTAAGACTCTAAACTTTTTATGTTTCCGAAAACATAGAACCAGTTGTAATTACTTTCCCAAAGGATGGAATCCTCTTTGTAACTGTGATCGACAGATCTCTGCGTCAGTTTCATTCGAATATCCACTGCTACCATAAATGAGTTCTTCCGGCAATTCATGCGGTCTGAGACAGGTAACAAAGTGGACAGGGCGTTGCCGTGGGAGAACAGGCTTGATAACATTATATTAATGTTGAGAAATGCTTCGGACGAGAGAGAAAGAGAATGATCGGCTTTTGAGTCTTCTCTTAGTGAAGTAGCATACAATACCATTGACTGGTACAGAAATCAGAAGCATATTGCTAAGACAATCATGAAATTTGTTAAGTAATAGAAAACAAGCTTTGCATTTTAAGTACGTTAAGGAAGAAGACGCATGAAGAGTTACACGTTGTGAGCTTTTCAGATTCTTAGACAGATGAGATTTGGCTTCACATCTTGTAAATCATCAACAGCAAAGTAATAAAAGCATCTAATTTTATATCTGAAGTTCTCGTGACCGCCATACTGTCGCTTGCTAGAAATTTATTTGCAACCACATGGTTTCGTTGATCTTTCCTGTTCATGCCTCTTATTGAAAAAATTAAAACATAAAATATACTGAGCATTATTTAGGTTTACTTACAGTTAAATTAACATAAAATCTGAAAAAAGGGAAAGAATGTTTCTATATATATAGACGCGACCCTTCTGCCTTCGAATTATCATTCTGCACTCTATTCGTTCAGCCAAAAGCAGTCTGGAAACTGCACTAACATAAAAGACTCATCCTTCGCCCGACTCGCGCCAAAAATGGTATTTTTTCTAAACTCTGGGCCATCTGGAGCTCACACTTCTATCACTTTAATTTCAGTACCAAAACATGAACATAACATAAATTTGGATGAAATCGGTGATAATGAATAGGCGCAGTCTGCCTGTCAGTTATCTACGTTCCTCACATGCCTCGCTCGACTGACTAGCCACTACGATTTGCCAACAACTCACCACTGCCTCTCGCTCCAGAAACTGGCCACTCCAAGTGTCACAGTGTGAGCCATGAGTTCGTGAAGTTATTATGTTTAGTAGCAAAGGACAGCCCGCATGCAGCTGTAAACTGCGGTACATTCACTGATGAGTCTGCCACTTTTTACAGTGCTTTGTGAAATATGGAGCAATACGCATTACATGAACTTGCTGGCATGCATTTAATGTTTAGCGCAGCAGGATGCCCAGAGAAAAGTTTCACAACGAGTATCATCCTAACTGGATGGAAGTTGATAATTCATACCACAAATATCGGACCAAGATTCTCGAAATGGTTTGGCCAGACGATAGAATTTAAGGAGATGGTATTGACTCGTTTGTAAGAATATTCACTCACAAGCAGCCTTCACTTATCCATGATAAACATTCTTGAGCCTTGATTTCGGTTCTGCCAATGGTTTACGCTTTAATGCTTGTTCCGCGATTGGCGCTAGTCAGTGTGAATAAATGCTATAAAATTCATTTATTGCTGTAAGACGTTAAGCTCTTTATGTCAACTGAAACCTATATATTCATTCCCTCTACCATCTGGGTTATTTTGATTCTAAAGTTTTGGCATACCCTGTATATAGCTTTATGGACGTTTTTCCGTACCTCAGACAAGATCATTGTAAGTGGAGTAGAAATTGGAAATAGGGTTGAAAATTGGTGAAAAGTGTCTTATACGACGTAAGAACGTTACGGAAACGTAAATATGGATGGTGTAGAACATCGTCCTTCCAGAATGCGAGCCCAGCATGTTAAGCGCTTTACCACTTCCTTCGACACTTTAATAGAGCAGTAAAGTAGCTAATGTTAGCTACGCAACAAAATATTATTCAGTATCGTCTGTGAAAACTGTAACCCCAAAAAGAATGTTTTGAGTGAATCTAAGGTCAGTGAATGCGTGAAACAGTGTGATCAATAAACGACACAAAAACATTATATCAGTTCGTGATCATCACAGTTCCTTTCTCGTTTGCTGCTTTATTTTTAAAACTGTATTTTTAAGCAATAAAGACGTAAAACTAAATATCACGGTGTTGTTTCTCCTCGAACTTTAGGTTCGTTTGAGCATCACAGCTATTGTTATTTTGAAAGTAGTATACCCTTGCTTTCTAATCATCTTTGAACTGATTCACCCAGACGGTCATACGGGGAACAGCAGCTTGAATTTGTCTCAGTTGATATTACAGTCAAGTGTCCAAAAGGACTGAAAGATAATTTCACCGACTCGTTACTGATTTAAAAAGATACATTCAAACCCCTTACGGGTCTTATGTTCATACCTGCGTTCATAAATCTCATTTGGCACTTTTAGGCTGAGCAGTTTTGTAAAAACTGGTCAGCCTATACGGAAATATAGTTCCAAAATCCTTAAACATACACATCTGGAAGGCTGACAGTCATGAATTCGTGAATTTTATATACCGAAGGCCTGACAAAAGCTCTGCCGAAGATAAAATTCACTGTCATGTCTTCTTAATTGAGCTTGGAACCATTGTTGCGTCTTACATTTCGTTGACAGTCAACCGACAGTTGAGATGTGCAGTATACTTCTTTCAAAGGAGGTCAGGGACTTTCGTCCGTTGCAGTGCGTACTTCATTCGACTCTCCAGCCCGATTCACATGCCTTTGTGATCAAAGCGTCACAAAAACCATTTTCCACTCTACCAGAGCCGGAAGTAAATCTCAGCCACTGAGGAACCAACCCACACATTCAGAGAATAGGACTGCAGATATCTTGCGTACGCTTAGCTCGGCGGCGCCTTCCCTTAATGACCAGGAAGACGTGACGTAAGGCTCAGTCAATAAAGAGCCGCTAAGCGAACTGATACCTGATCAGCATAAGATAGGGTTCGATGCCTTCAAAATGGTAGGTCTTTCGGGTAAATTGGTTTTCCATTTTGTGACGAACCATCTTGTTCAGGTTATACACAATCGGCGGTGATATTTGTGGAAAACTAAGGGACAGAAAAAATACATAACAAGCACAGAACGGGTAATTGACTACACGCACTGTGTTAATAGAATAGAATGATTGTCATGTTGTTCAGAATTAATGTAATGAACCTTACTGCAACTATAGTGCTTACTCTTCTCTGGAGCACTGCAATTCATGTGGGCCTGTCCTCAGATTCGGTGCCGATCAACGTGGACTGTTACAGCAGCACGCATGCAATTCAATTGATTCTCATTTCTTAGAAATCACAAATGGCTCAGACAATAAAGACCAAGGAAGGCGGAGCAGAGGTGTCAGTACTGAACTCGCTTTCGAAAGGAACAGGCTTCAAATCCCTCGTTGGGCACATTCAGATTTAGGTTTTCGTATGGTTACCCTGAATCAATTAAGGCGAAGTACGAGATGCTGTGTTTTCAACGGACATGGCCAGTTTTCCTTTCTGCTATGATTTACTCTAATACTTATCTCTCTTTCCATTCATAGCACGTTAGGAGGAAAGTTAAAATCTAATCATCTTTCTCTCTAAAATTGAATGGGTGTATGAACACCGTCGCTGGCATGATCATAGGCAGTGTAGTGCTTTAGGATGATCCTCGCTTCAACCTGCTCTGTAATGGTGGCCCCATACGTTTTAAACGCTACTGTGGATACTACCACCATTTAGAAAATTACGGAAATTTGTGGTAAAGTCTTAAGGGACCAAACTGCTGAGGTCATCGGCCCCTAAGCTTACACATTATTTAATAACTTAAACTAACTTACGCTACGGACGACACACACACACCCATGCCCAATGGAGGACTCGAACCTCAGACGGGGGGAGCTGCTCGGACCGTGACAAGACGCCTAAGACCACGCGGCTACCCTCGCGACCACCACCGTTTGGTAACCTGCATTACTGAACAGCATAAGGAAGGAACGCAAAGTAGACCTATGGTGATTTAGAATTCTGTTATATGCTAAGAGCAACCTGAACAACCACCACTACGCCAGGGAGATTCAATGCGTGAATTGTATTTTGATGAAACCATGCTCTCCAAACATATGGCGAGGAATTTCCACGTCTTTTTGAAAACGTCAAGAACGCAGCTTCCCTAAGACACAGATTCGTCCAACGCGACTCAAATCGAATCAGGTTGATAAGTAACCAATTCATAACGGATCATTTAGCAGTCACAGTGGATCCGTTGTGTACTGACATAAAAACAATATAGAGGAAGATCCCCTGTGAACATGTCTAATTTCACTTATTTTTGTTTCCACTGCATTTATAAGTTATAACTACAACATATTTTACAGTCACACTATATACAGTTCTCGAATTGAGAGATGCTCAACAATTACGCAATCCTGCGTATTTGCTTGTTGTCATTTACCGAGATGAACCGTGATTTACATTCAAAGAATATTCTTAAGAATTTATTTTATTTACTAGCGATTCATCAAGAACATTAACACATTTAATCACACATGTAAGCATGGTAGTTTACAGGTAGTAACTGATGAAATCATAACCAAATTCCTTTTAACAAATGGGAATTTTATTCACTTTAATTCTGCCTAAAAGCATTTTTTAAAAGAAACATTTAAAATTATAATCAGAAAGCACCCTCTAAATATCAAAGTTACAATTTATTCAGAGGCAGAAAGAAACAAGTTTTGACTGTATGAGCTTTCGGGCAGAGAACCTTTCCTCTCCCTTTTGACACGGCTGTAGTTACGACCGCTCACAACAGCCTATGAAAGATTACACTGGTGCAAATCTGCAATACACCAGATTACTTTAAACTAAGAGTTTTAACAATTTACACAATGACACAAACTATTCACCCCCGTAATGGTACGAAACACTAACAATAGAAATATTAACCTTGCCACCAAAGGTGAAACTTGATTTTACCTTCTAAGAAAAGTCTTACGGTGGAAGGGTGGCAACTTTCTATACTAAAATGATCATTTAAATAAAAGCCCATGAAATGCAATCTTATATAAAATTCTACAGGGTTGGCCAAACAATAGTTAAGATGCTCTACAGTACACAGATACCGCCTCTCAAGATCATAGGCAATAATATGAAAGTTTCCAAAGATCAAAACATATTTCAGGTATTAGGCTGTTACACTCCGAACAATAAATTCGTTAACACACTAAATCCGACAAACATGACAGAGGCAGCTACTGACGTACGGTAGATTGATAGGGAGATTACCGAACAACCCGAACCGCAGGTTGCTCTAACCCGCCTCTACTCCACAAGGGAAAAACGGACCACCCAATTTATAACAACCACCATCCCGCGGGTGGGCAAACGGAGAAGAATGGTGGGTCGACCCCAAAGCAGAGCGGCTGGTGACCTCACCAAGAAAACAAGTAGAATTTAAGAAGAGTAAATCAAACAACATATCACCAATCACTTAACTTCTAATAAACTGCGATTTCTCGAGAAGACCTGGCGCAGCACCCCCAAATCGCTCTCCCGAACCGTCCGCTGCCAGCCGCTTGAACGGACGCAGGGAGGCGCGCCGATCTCCCGTCTCAGGGCGTCACAGCTCGCACCGGCCAGACTGATGTCGTGGGTTGACTCCTGCTGCTCTCGTGTCGACCGCGAAGTTGCTACCCCTCGCTATACGCCGCGGCCCACTGGACTCACGTGGCGACCTCACATGCGCCGACGCTCAAGACGGACAAGTCATCTTGTGTCTCAGAGCCGGCCGCGGTGGTCGTGCGGTTCTAGGCGCTCCAGTCCGGAGCCGCGCTGCTGCTACGGTCGCAGGTTTGAATCCTGCCTCGGGCATGGATGTGTGTGATGTCCTTAGTTAGGTTTAATTAGTTCTAAGTTCTAGGGGACTGATGACCACAGCAGTCGAGTCCCATAGTGCTCAGAGCCATTTGAACCATTTGTGTCTCAGAGCGCGACCGACCAACCGATCGATCCAACCGCCAATGACCATTGCCTGAGCAAACTTGAGCTGACTGGCGGCCTGACGCACAGACTCAGATGCAGGAACTAAGCCCCGACCGGGAGACCACTCGCTGAGTTCTCTTACTGGCGGAGTGGAAAGACTCTCATTTTGCCGGCTTTAAAGGTTCATCCGAACGACAGACAGACAGACACTAACTGCCTAACAAATGCGGACGAGAGACAGACCCAGACTGACCGACTGGCGAGCTCACAGCGCCACTTAAATGCACTTCTCACCAGAGGGAGACACCAAAGCTGCGATTACCACCGCCAGAAACGGAGGGCGACTGCTTCACACTACGCGCTGCGGCGCGCTCTTCAAAACAGCAATTTTTTTACCACGGCTCACGAGATAGTGGCATTCAGTTCAGTGATATATGCTCTCGTTTCTGATGTTCGAATTTCCATCAATGTTAGAGTAACGCGAGGCTATGAAAGTGGTTTCGCGGAGTATTTGTGTTCTAAAGACGTCAGACAGAGACGGATAGAGAGAGAGAGAGAGAGAGAGAGAGAGAGAGAGAGAGAGAGAGAAAGAGAGAGAAAGAGAGACTTCCTGATCATGTGACCAACTTATATGCATTATATATGGTAAAGAGGTCTTGAATCTGTGAAATGTGTGTCGATCTGTCTTTTTCAGGTTTCATTCCGATAGCTGTTACATTTAATCTGTTCCCCAATCTCCACAGCAGAAACAGTCCTGATTTATTTTTGCGAGTAAGAAAAGATGCCCTCCACCAGGAATAATAGAGTGGTTTATGGAGAATGTGTGTTCTAAAAATTTGAGTAGAGACGTGAAGATCCTGCGATCAGCTTATAAGCATACCGCGACTTAGAGTTCGAACCAGCACAAAGAACTCTGAGAAATGTGCTTAGAATTAGAGAGCGTTTCAGTCTGATAATTGTTCGGTCACATATGTATGTAAACCCTGGACTGTCCTACTGCCTCACCAGTAAAATAGGCTGCAGCTAGAACAAAGTAATCGTGAAAATCAGCTGGATCATTTCTTAAGAAACATATGGTTAATGTAGCTTGCTCGATAATTATATATTGCATCTATTAATAAAACCTGGTAATGGTCTCAGGAAGACAACCAAATCACACATACTGATGTTTTTACGTAGCACATCACGAAAATCCAAATTATTTAGCAAAACATGGTATTTATGAACATGGTGGTTCTAAAATGAATGTAAAAAATGAGATGGCTGGTACAGTGGGTCATAACAAGCAATTACCACTCAGCAATCAGTATCCACATCCCTTAGCGTTCGGCACTGCGCACCATTTAAGAGCATCATGCAACACCTGGAAGGTGAGAATACAACCTGCATTCGAAGTTGACGTGGTAGCAGGTCTGCAAGGAACCGTATTCAATTTCTTTGTGACAAAATGTTTCATGACCTTTATTTGCAAACAGTTACAAAAACTGTTCTAAATTACGTCCTGCTGCTTGAATGCACGGTGTGCAACTGTTCCTGAATGACTGTCGCAACCTTTCAAACACCCATGGCAATGTGGAGATTGCATCAGAAGGGCAGCCATAATTCGCCCTACCCCAGCTCTTGGTGACCGCGATCAAAGGTAATATGCAGAGTTTCCCATGCCCACACATGTTGACTATGGCTGTTGAACACAGCTTCCCTTGTAAAGGCTACCTCATACGAAAAAAACAAAGAGTGCAGGAATTCAGGTTCAATGGTACACTTCTGCAAAAACCACTGACAGAAGTTAATGTGACGTCGAAAATCTTCTGAGTTAATGTCTTGATATTTCTGAAGGCGGTAAGGGTGGAAATCATCTTCACTCCACACACGCCAGACCGTGGAATGGCTTACACCCATTTCTCGAGCAACAAAAAAAAAATGGTTCAAATGGCTCTGAGCACTATGGGACTCAACTGCTGAAGTCACTAGTCCCCTAGAACTTAGAACTAGTTAAACCTAACTAACCTAAGGACATCACAAACATCCATGCCCGAGGCAGGATTCAAACCTGCGACCGTAGCGGTCTTGCGGTTCCAGACTGCAGCGCCTTTAACCGCACGGCCACTTCGGCGGGCTTCTCGAGCAACAGTCCGTGAGCTTGTTGAGGGCACGTTTTACTGCAGTACTAATGCCTTGTGGACAACTCACCTGTCTCTCTTAGGGATTTGTGAATGGTGATGAACATGCATGAATCTACAGGGCTATTACAAATGATTGGAGCGATTTCATAAATTCACTGTAGCTCCATTCATTGACATATGGTCACGCACACTACAGATACGTAGAAAAACTCATAAGGTTTTGTTCGGCTAAAGCCGCACTTCAGATTTCTGCCGCCAGAGCGCTCGAGAGCGCAGTGAGACAAAATGGCGACAGAAGCCGAGAAAGCGTATGTCGTGCTTGAAATGCACTCACATCAGTCAGTCATAACAGTGCAACGACACTTCAGGACGAAGTTCAACAAAGAACCACCAACTGCTAACTCCATTCGGCGATGGTATGCGCAGTTTAAAGCTTCTGGATGTCTCTGTAAGGGGAAATCAACGGGTCGGCCTGCAGTGAGCGAAGAAACGGTTGAACGCGTGCGGGCAAGTTTCACGCGTAGCCGCGGTAGTCGACGAATAAAGCAAGCAGGGAGCTAAACGTACCACAGCCGACGGTTTGGAAAATCTTACGGAAAAGGCTAAAGCAGAAGCATTTCTTAAACAGGAGATTGGAAAACCGATGGATCGGTCGTGGAGGAGATCATGATCAACAATTCATGTCATGGCCTCCACGCTCTCCCGACTTAACCCCATGCGATTTCTTTCTGTGGGGTTATGTGAAAGATTCCGTGTTTAAGCCTCCTCTACCAAGAAACGTGCCAGAACTGCGAGCTCGCGTCAACGATGCTTTCGAACTCATTGATGGGGACATGCTGCGCCGAGTGTGGGGGGAACTTGATTATCGGCTTGATGTCTGCCGAATCACTAAAGGGGCACATATCGAACATTTGTGAATGCCTAAAAAACTTTTTGAGTTTTTGTATGTGTGTGCAAAGCATTGTGAAAATATCTCAAATAATAATGTTATTGTAGAGCTGTGCAATCGCTTCAATCATTTGTAATAACCCTGTATCACTCGATGATTCAGAAACTGCTGAATGTGCACGCATTGAGCAGCAAGAGGATTTCCATCCACCGTCCCATAAAACCATTGAATTTCTGCCCACTCCTTCGAAGAAAAGTGCTCCGTTTCGTGTCTGTTGCACATAGCACCAAACACAAGAGTGTCGTTGTTTGGTGATCCACTGACGCAGATTGAACCAGACTCAGCAGTGTGCACAGTTGCTGCCCTCTGTGCGACACCGTGTCAAACAGGCATTTTCTCTGCCAAACGCAATGTTTATGCATCCTGAAAAATGCCACAAGGTACACTGTGGCCTGATCCTGCCTGAAACAACTGATACCTTTCGAGTTGGGTGGCTTGTCTTATGCCTACCTTCCTAAGCACATGACGCTGTTAAATGAAGCCCGATGCCAAACACTAAGAGATACGGACATTGGCTGCTATGTGAAAGAAGCTTGTCCTGCTGCTCAGGGGAAATTGAACATTAATGGCGTTTTTGTATCACACATACTTGGCAGTACTAGCCAATTCAAAAACATGGTACTCATAATAGCTGTAATTATTATTCAGCAAATGAAGTACGAGGTGTATTCGGAAAGTAAGGCCCGATTAGGTGCGAAATGGAAACCACTGTGAAAATCCGATGGAAATATGCACAGATGTGTAGGGCAGCGTCTTTAGTGAGCCTCTCGATCGCTTCACATCGCTCTTTTCAGTTCAGGGCGCAAAGTAATCACGTACAAACGCGTAAAACAACCGTGTCTCCCGCCAAGTATGTGGATCTGTTGAGGGATTTCGCCTGATGCTGTGCAGCCGACATAACATAAATGTCATGAGTTTCTTTCTTCAAGACAGTTTTCAGCCGCATTCGGCAGGGGTAATAAACGCGCTCCTACAGAGTTTTCGATGGAAATTGTTTGATCACCCACAATACAGTCCTTAATTAGCTCCCTCCATTGTTCATCTCTGCTCACATGAACCGCTGTGACCAGAAGCGCCCGTTTCTCCAGCAGGCAGCGTTGACCTCGGCGATAGGAGGGGTAGCAGTATTGGCGCTACCTGCGTCCACAGTGTCTCGTGGCTGCAAGTAGATCAAGATGTCTCTCAGTATTTAGGAAGCCACACGCCTACAGAAAGCCCAGACGAAACCGACACACCATCCTGGACAACACTGCTTTCGAAGCCATCTATAATGAGCCACACTCATTGACCTTGTCCTCTCAGAACTCAGGCGCCGAAACTTGTATCAACGAGTCTTGGACTTTATTGTGATTGTGATTTCCAGACAGCCCTCCAATCTGTGGTCGACCTGGTCGAAGAAATTATGCTGTCAGACTCACAGCCATAGTGTTCCCCTATGAACAGTATTTCAGACCTGCTGTTGTTAATCAAGCTATGAAACAGTCTGCCAGTTCTAATTGAACCAATATGTTTTGTTGTGTTTGACTGACGGATTTAACTGCAGTTCTTGTGATTCTATGAGCAGTGACATTAAGTATTATGCCTAATAAAGTAAAACTCCGTCCGAACAGGTCTTGGAAGACCCAACGGTACTGACTGACCGCCGTGTACATCCTCAGCCTATAGGCGTCATTGGATGCGGGTATGGAGGGGCGTGCGGTCAGCACACCGCTCTCCTGGCCTTTGTCAGTTTTCGTGACCGGAGCCGCTTCTTCTCAGTCAAATAGCTTTTCAATATGCCTCACAATAGGAGTTCATCCCGCTTGCCAACAGAGCTCAGCAGACCGCACGGACAGTCGCCCATAAAAGTGTTGGGAACTGGCCACCGAGTCGTCACAAGAAAGTTACAATTTACTGTGCAAGTTATTACAATTTAGACTCGAAATACAAAGAATTAAACCAAGAGAGGGGGATATTTGATTGCACAGCACGCTATCTGACATTTCTATGCTATGAACCTAGCTTGAGTGTGACAAGTTTTCTCATATAAGATTATGTAAATCTTTTCTTTTTTTATAGCCCTCCGAAATTAATGATTGGTATTAGCCAAGGAATGGATATTCTGAACAGGTAAATGCTGTGAGCACCAGAATATTTGCTGAATTTATTCAGTTTAGCAGAGACAAATTAATTAGACTGTTATTAAAAGTTTTCCCTAAGTGCTCAGAAGAGAACAGTTAAAATTTATATAGTAAACTTTGGAATAGCTTCTGTGACGGCTGGCACTACCTCTATCCAGAGATACTGCACAAAATTCTATGTGTATCGTATCACAAGCCTATCAGGAAAAAATGACGTAAAGTGGCGATCATGATTGATGAGAACTGGAATCAAATGTCGCGAGTTCTATCGCTGTAGCAAGTTGGAGCAATGCTGACCAAAGTACGCCGGCCGCGGTGGTCTAGCGGTTCTGGCGCTGCGGCCCGGAGCCGCGGGACTGCTACGGACGCAGGTTCGAATCCTGCTTCGGGCATGGGTGTGAGTGATGTCCTTAGGTTAGTTAGGTTTAAGTAGTTCTAAGTTCTAGGGGACTTATGACCTAAGATGTTGAGTCCCATAGTGCTCAGAGCCATTTGAACCGTTTGACCAAAGTACGCCGGTGCTGCGTATATTTACCAGTAATAGCTGCAGCTGCACCCGTTGTTGCTGTCGAATGCCTGAATTGCTCGATGGATTGCTACGTAGATGATGGAGCTGCAACAGCGACGATGCGCGATCGCGGTAAACAACGTGTTTCTAGGTAAACTACTACTCTCTCTGTACTCCATAGCGGATAATACAGAGTACTACGACTGCTCGCTAAAGCAGTGAGAACACGAATGCCTTTTTCTCAGTTTCTCCTACTCTGCACCAGTGGCCGCCCAATCATCTTCTTGCAACAAAATTTCCTCCGATCCCCTGTCTTCCCTCCAACCATTGTGTGTGTGGGAATCGTCGTCCCACGTCACACAGTTTCAGCCGATGGGTGGCTTCTGGGGAACCAACGGAGTGTTTCTGCAGAATCCCACACCAAGAGCAGGGGTGTGAGGGCTTTTGAGAAACACGCCTGGCCAACACGGCCTGTAGTGGCGCCTGATCCGTCTTTTGTGTTAATACAGAGCCTTGGCTGCAAAAAACTGAGTCTGGGTCATCTTTCCATGCGCTGGAGATATTGCAGTTTTGAGTTTTATGGTGCGGGACGAGGGTGCCACCCCTACCCGTCTGTACAAAGGCTGCCGCCCGCCGGGAGGAGCGGCGTGTCCGCCCCGACCCAGCCGTTCACTCGTTGTGACTCACTCACAGAAATCGAAACTAACCGAATTATTTTCATCTGCTACAAAATTTTCTATTTGCTAGAAATGTGACATTTAATCACCACTTGCCCCACTCGGTTACTCCGGTGTGAAGATAACTAGAAATTTTCAGAATGATTCAGCAAAACCATACGAAAAGTACATAGTTATGTATTAATAAAATAAGGTGGGCGAGTGATGTGGGTTTTGCTGACATTATGGAGGGGACACATTGGGTGCCACCTTGAAGTGTTCGTCAAGCCTTACAGCACTTAACTTTGATGATCTGATGGGCACTGGTGTTACCACTGCAACAAGGCTGTTGACACACCTAATAAAATGTTAATTGTTGTACATCTACCTCAGAATTATATCTTGCTTCGTAAGTCCTTGTCAGGTCAATTCGTTAGGAAGAGGTGAACTTATCACATATGTGAAAATGTAGTAGAGGAGGAAAGTTTCGCGCTTCGGTTTGTGTTGGCAGTTCTGTGGCGCTTTCTGCTGTTACACGCATAGTCTTGTCATGTGTGGTTGTTTTATGAGGTGACAAGCGCCAGGTGGGTGTCCACATCTGTTAAAGCGAGTCGCAAGAGAACTGGCTGACAGGATGACACTGACAAGCTGCCTGGAGGACACCTAAGGCTGAGGCAGCTACGTGTAGCCTGGAGGTGAAGCTATGTGACAGCTGTGCAGACAGCTGTATGATCAAAGCGACGTTTTATACCACGTGCCGGCATTATAACTTATAAACTCAGTGGGCTACGAGTATTACACACACATCAAACTAAGTCTCTTATCGAGGTGAGTAAATTAACTATTGATGCAATAGAAAGTCCATTCGGGTCAAATGGTTCAAATGGCTCTGAGCACTATGGGACTCAACTGCTGAGGTCATAAGTCCCCTAGAACTTAGAACTACTTAAACCTAACTAACCTAAAGACAACACACACATCCATGCCCGAGGCAGGATTCGAACCTGCGACCGTAGCTGTCGCGCGGTTCCAGACTGTAGCGCTAGAACCGCTCGGCCACCAGCGGCCGGCAGTCCATTCGGTGTTCAGGTTTTAATGACGCATATTTTTGTAAAAAGTGGTCATTTAATAGTAATATGAAGCTTTCAGGACTAAAGTCGAGGGAGTTCGTCGAAACGTCGTGCTATTTTGAGATCTCATTCGTCTGGAAATCAAAAATTAGTTCAACTCATAAAGAAAAAGAACGGTATCATATCATGATCATTTATTTCCGTTCTTCAGTGCATGAAGACGAACAGGTACGCTATACGTACACCGTTCGATAGGTGTTCTTAAGGAACAACAACATACCAGCTCTATATATTGATCAGCTATATGATTTGGTTGTAGTGTCAATAAATATGATTGCATAACACCTGTCTCGTCATAGGTCTTGATAGAAACATAACATAAATGTAATGAGTGAGAAACAGAAGGTGATGTGACACACACATTTTTGCTTCCTTGTTATCCTATTCAAAAGTTAGTTAAGGAGTGGGGTGGCTAGAGGTTGCCACACTGGACTCGCATTCGTGAGTACAGTAGCTGAAATCCCAGTCCGAAGATCTAGAATTAGAATTAGGTTTTCCATAATTTTCCGAAATCGCTTCAAGAGAATGCCGGGAAGTCTTCCTTTCAAAAGAACTCCGCCGCTTTCCTTCCCCATGCTTTCGATATTCGAGCTTGTGTTCCGTCTCTAATGTCAACGGAAGATTAAACTCTTAATCTGAATTCCAAAGTTACTTATAGGATGATTGTTACAGAAAAAGGGATCTTTTGTAATACAGAAATTAATAAAACTTAGTGTAATGTAATACCGTAACTTCCTGGCAGATTAAAACTGTCTGCCGGACCGAGACTCGAACTCGGGACATTTGCCTTTCGCGGGCAAATGCTCTACCAACTGAGCTACCCTATCTTTGAAAGGTAGGAGACGAGGTACTGGTAGAAGTAAAGCTGTGAGGACGGGGCGTGAGTCGTGCTTGGATAGCTCAGTTGGTAGAGCACTTGCCCGCGAAAGGCAAAGGTCTCGAGTTCGAGTCTCGGTCCGGCACACAGTTTTAATCTGCCGGGAAGTTTCATATCAGCGCACACTCCGCTGCAGAGCGAAAATCTCATTCTAGTAATGTAATACCCGTGAGCGCAATAACAAAAAGCAAAGCTTGAAAGGGCGTAAAGCATTGCAAGAAACTGGTACCTTATACTTCGTTGTATATGATAATTTGAAAATAGTTGTTCACTGGTCAAATCATTTCATCACTTCTCTCGTCAATTCAGTCTTATTTTGAGTAACTTGCATCACACACATCTTATATGTTTCCTGTTGATGCATTTGTACTTTGGTCTACTGTTGTGTTTGTGTATGTTGGTCAGGCTCAGGCTGCCGAATTTGTTAAATGGACTAGTCATTTGGTTGTGAGGTACCCTTTGGACAAGAGAACATAACCACAATCACTTAAAACGTCGCCCGCATCTCGTGGTCGTGCGGTAGCGTTCTCGCTTCCCACGCCCGGGTTCTCGGGTTCGATTCCCGGTGGGGTCAGGGATTTTCTCTGCCTCGTGATGGCTGGGTGTTGTGTGCTGTCCTTAGGTTAGTTAGGTTTAAGTAGTTCTAAGTTCTAGGGGACTGATGACCATAGATGTTAAGTCCCATAGTGCTCAGAGCCATTTGAACCAGCCAACTTAAAACGTCGCTCGCTTGTCCCGCACCCTGAGACTGTTAAATACACTTCGGTATGGAGGTGGGAAAGGGTATACTTAAGATTGCCCAAGGGCAGATGGGAGAGTCATATAATGGTTGGTTTGTTCACCTATGAATGTCTATTACAATATTTTTATGTTAGTAAAAGACATCGACGTCCACACCTAAAGTTACTTTTTTCAGAAACAATAAATCCAAACATACAATAAAAATGTATGTATGTCCACAAACAAATCTATGTGCGTCCAGATCTCCTCTCAAACAACTGGACAGATCTCAACCAAACTTGGTAGACATATCACTTACTGTCTGGCGCTGTGGAGTTAACAACCACCTGCTTACTAAAGGAGTGAGGTTGTGGGTGAAAAAGAAGTGTAGCCGACGACGCGCGTGCAACCGGACTTAATTCATCCAGTATTTGAGAGTAAGAGTACTCAGTGACGCGCAACTAGCTTTACGAACAATTTCAAACTTTGAAACCCTTACGAAAGTTTTTCTTGCAGACAATCCCCACAAAATTATGAAAGAGAAAAAGTTTATCGCTTACTACATGTTCACTGTTCTATGTAGAAAAACTGTCGCATCAAAATGTTCAAATGTGTGTGAAATCTTATGGGACTTAACTGCTAAGGTCATCAGTCCCTAAGCTTACACACTACTTTAACCTAAATTATCCTAAGGACAAACACACACGCCCATGCCCGAGGGAGGACTCGAACGTCCGCCGGGACCAGCCGCACAGTCCATGACTGCAGTGCCCCAGACCGCTCGGCTAATCCTGAGTGTCGCATCAAGCATGACGTTTTAATTTATTACTTCATTACTACTAAATCAATTTGCAACACATTTTGCAGGCAATATTTACATATACCACTCAATATACTTGAAGAAATATGTCATTGTACAATAGATAATTCAAGAGACATGACGCCATAAACAATGAGATGCGTGAAAAACTGTCGCATCATCCACGACGTTTAAATGTATTACTTCTTTATCACTAACTCTGTTCTTAACACATTTCGCATACATTATACACATGTTCTGCTGAAGGAATGTACAAAATTATGTCATTATACGACACACTTCAGGAGATATGCCTTCATTAACACAGAGCTACGTAAAAGCAAACTGAATGGCAAAATTCATACGTGTAGAAATGTGTGTAAAATACATTAAATATGCGCAAAAATATATATGTAACACTTGATGTGTATATGGGGACAAACACGGGTAAAAGACGATTCCCAAAACTGTTTAGTGATTTCAACCGAAGTTGGTACTCATATTACTTACCATCTGGAACGTATTCTGTCATGGTTAGAACCAGTATCCTCCTTTTGTGGTGGGGATGATAGGTCGAAGAGAGGAGAGGGAGTAAGACATGGACAGAGACAGAGAGAGGGAAGGTGGACATGGAAACAAATATGGAGGAGATGGACAGAGAGAAGGGAAGGTCGAAATTGACAGATTAAGTGTAGAAGAGTAGATAGATAGAGAGAGGAGGGGGGAGGAAAGATGATCAAAGGAAGGAAAGTATAGGAGATGTACAGAGCGAAGAGGCAGAAGACGTGGGCTGAGAGGAAGGAGACAGAGAGAGTGATAGGAAGAGATGGATAGAAAGTAGGGGATGAGGAGATGGGCAGGGGGAGGGGTAAGAGGAGGTGGACAGAGAGAAAGGGCAGAGGAGATTAAAGGTGGTGAGTAGGAGATAGAGGGCCAGGAGAAGATGTACTCAGGGAGGGGGGGGGGGGATGAAGGAGATTAACTGAGGGGGAACGAGCAGATGGAGAGAGGGGGGAGAAGCAGAGGGACGGAGAGGGTGGGGTGCAGGAAATGGATGGAGGTAGTGGGAAGTAGCAGATGGGCGGAGAAGAGGGTAGAGGAGATGAACAGAGAGGGGGAAGAAGGAGATTACCTAACTGAATTGCAATAAATACATAACTGACCAATGTCAGGTACTCAGTTCTGTATAAAATTTCAAAACCACCATCATTTTTGGGTTCACACATTTTCTTTACTACACAAACTTATCAAGCTATTTTAGCCACATTATTTTTTTAATTAATTCTTCTGCATCTCAGATTGCTGTTTGATATTGATTTGGCTGTTGGTTGCTACAGCTATGATGACGAATGGAAATTAAATAATAAAGTGCACTTAATTTAGTGAATATCTGGATACCATACATCTGGAGCACTCTAGGTCATATGTGTGTCTGTGTATTAAATGTGACTAACATACCAGAATAGGTGTTTAAGCGGGCCGGCCGGTGTGGCCATTCGGTTCTGGGCGCTTCAGTCTGGAACCGTGTGACCACTACGGTCGCAAGTTCGAATCCTGCCTCGGGCATGGATGTGTGTGATGTCCTTAGATTAGTTGGGTTTAATTAGTTCTAAGTTCTAGGCGACTGATGACCTCAGAAGTTCAGTCTCACAGTGCTCAGAGGCATTAGAACCATTTTTTGTTTAAGCGGGATACGAACATGGAAAAAGGAAGGTTTACACACAGACGTTATGCTGCATTTCTGTTGCCCTTGGGCACTTGGCCCAATCCGCTGACTTTTCTCTTTTCTTCACGTTTTATCAGTTCAGTCACAGCCACAATCGGAGTTAACATTGAACTATCAGTTGTTTTAATTTTGGTTAATAGACCATTAGAGACAGACTATTGCAGATTTAATGAAATATTTATTGTCAACTCGTGTCATTATATCTAGAAATTATCTTATGTAGTCAGATGTAATTACGCAAAGTTACTAGCAAATGATAGTACACAGAGGGGTAACACTGAAAACTTTTTATGTTTCCGAAAACATAGAACCAGTTGTAATTACTTTTCCAGAGGATGGAATCCTCTTTGCAAGTGTGATCGACAGATCTCTGCGTCAGTTTCATTCGAATATCCACTGCTAACATAAATGAGTTCTTCCGGCAATTCATGCGGTCTGAGACAGGTAACAAAGTGGACAGGGCGTTGCCGTGGGAGAACAGGCTTGATAACATTATATTAATGTTGAGAAATGCTTCGGACGAGAGAGAAAGAGAATGATCGGCTTTTGAGTCTTCTCTTAGTGAAGTAGCATACAATGCCATTGACTGGTAGAGAAATCAGAAGCATATTGCTATGACAATCATGAAATTTGTTAAATAATTAAAAAACAAGCTTTGCCTTTTAAGTACGTTAAGGAAGAAGACGCATGAAGAGTTATACGTTGTGAGCTTTTCTGATTCTTAGACAAATAAGATTTGGCTTCACATTTACGGCTGTTAATCAATAAAGGGGCAGCCAACTGTCAACAAACTGAAAAATTTCTTGAAAAAGAGGAGTCCAGTGGCAGAAAATATCTACTACGGAAAAAAGTGCGTAATTCACTCATAAAACATGGAAAAAGGACGTGAAAATACTTCTGAGAAGTGCTGATTTTGAGAGAAATATCACGAGAAATAAGCCCACCAGACAGAATATTAATAACACCCTTAAAACTCCATACTAGTCACTTTGGCGCACTGTACATGGTATAGAACTAATACTAGGAGATGATGAAACGACTGTGACGTGACAGCCAGCGACGCCAGGTAAACGATTGACCTAATCTCTTATTAACACTAGCCCAGGGCCACATGGTACCATGACGTGGAGCATAGTGAATGGGCTGCACAATAGAGGTAAAGTTGGGGTTAGTGTTTCGGAAGCGGTTACATAAGTTTTACATTAATGCCATTCTGGTAGAAAGAAGCCGAGTTCTGTACACAAGTTTTGTGGAAAAAACCTTTGGGTAAGTTCTGCTGCGAATAACTTTGGAAATTCTTGGATGACGTAATTGTACACTGAAGTGCCAAAGGAACTAGTATAGGCATGCGTATTCATATACAGAGATATGTAAACAGGAAGAATTCGGAGCTACGGTTGGCAACGCCTACGTAAGACAACAAGAGTCTGGCGCAGTCGCTAGATCGGTTACTGCTGCTGCAATGGCAGGTTATCAAGATTTAAGTGAGTTTGAATGTGTTGTTATAGTCGGCGCACGAGCGACAAAACACAGCATCTCCGAGGCAGCGGTGAGGTGGGTGTTTTCCCGTACTACCATTTCACGAGTGTAACGTAAATATCAGGAATCCGGTAAAACATCAAATCTCCGACATCGCTGCAGCTGGAAAAAGATCCTGCAAGAACGGAACCAAAGACGACTAAAGAGAATCAACGTGACACAAGTGCAACCCTTCCACAAATTGCTGCTGATTTCAATGGTGGGCCATCAACAAGTGTCAGCGTGCGAACCATTCAACGAAACATTATCGATATGGGCTTTCGGAGCTCAAGGCCTACTTGTGTACCCTTGATCAATGCACGAATCAAAGCTTTACGCCTCACCTGGGCCCGTCAACACCGACATTGAACTGTTGATGACTAGAAATACACTCCTGGAAATGGAAAAAAGAACACATTGACACCGGTGTGTCAGACCCACCATACTTGCTCCGGACACTGCGAGGGGGCTGTACAAGCAATGATCACACGCACGGCACAGCGGACACACCAGGAACCGCTGTGTTGGCCGTCGAATGGCGCTAGCTGCGCAGCATTTGTGCACCGCCGCCGTCAGTGTCAGCCAGTTTGCCGTGGCATACGGAGCTCCATCGCAGTCTTTAACACTGGTAGCATGCCGCGACAGCGTGGACGTGAACCGTATGTGCAGTTGACAGACTTTGAGCGAGGGCGTATAGTGGGCATGCGGGAGGCCGGGTGGACGTACCGCCGAATTGCTCAACACGTGGGGCGTGAGGTCTCCACAGTACATCGATGTTGTCGCCAGTGGTCGGCGGAAGGTGCACGTGCCCGTCGACCTGGGACCGGACCGCAACGACGCACGGATGCACGCCAAGACCGTAGGATCCTACGCAGTGCCGTAGGGGACCGCACCGCCACTTCCCAGCAAATTAGGGACACTGTTGCTCCTGGGGTATCGGCGAGGACCATTCGCAACCGTCTCCATGAAGCTGGGCTACGGTCCCGCACACCGTTAGGCCGTCTTCCGCTCACGCCCCAACATCGTGCAGCCCGCCTCCAGTGGTGTCGCGACAGGCGTGAATGGAGGGACGAATGGAGACGTGTCGTCTTCAGCGATGAGAGTCGCTTCTGCCTTGGTGCCAATGATGGTCGTATGCGTGTTTGGCGCCGCGCAGGTGAGCGCCACAATAAGGACTGCATACGACCGAGGCACACGGGGCCAACACCCGGCATCATGGTGTGGGGAGCGATCTCCTACACTGGCCGTACACCACTGGTGATCGTCGAGGGGACACTGAATAGTGCACGGTACATCCAAACCGTCATCGAACCCATCGTTCTACCATTCCTAGACCGGCAAGGGAACTTGCTGTTCCAACAGGACAATGCACGTCCGCATGTATCCTGTGCCACCCAACGTGCTCTAGAAGGTGTAAGTCAACTACCCTGGCCAGCAAGATCTCCGGATCTGTCCCCCATTGAGCATGTTTGGGACTGGATGAAGCGTCGTCTCACGCGGTCTGCACGTCCAGCACGAACGCTGGTCCAACTGAGGCGCCAGGTGGAAATGGCATGGCAAGCCGTTCCACAGGACTACATCCAGCATCTCTACGATCGTCTCCATGGGAGAATAGCAGCCTGCATTGCTGCGAAAGGTGGATATACACTGTACTAGTGCCGACATTGTGCATGCTCTGTTGCCTGCATCTATGTGCCTCTGGTTCTGTCAGTGTGATCATGTGATGTATCTGACCCCAGGAATGTGTCAATAAAGCTTCCCCTTCCTGGGACAATGAATTCACGGTGTTCTTATTTCAATTTCCAGGAGTGTATGTTGCCTGGTCGGACGAGTCTCGTTTCAAATTGTGTTGAGTAGATGGACGTGTACGGCTATGGAGACAACCTCATGAGTCCATAGATCCTGCATGTCAGCAGGGGACTGTTCAAGCTGATGAAGGCTCTTTAATAGTGTGGGGCACGTTCAGTTGGAGTGATGAATTCTTCACAAATCCTAACTGAAACATTTGTCCCCTCCACAATGACAATGTGTGCGGCCCATAGATGGTTGGGAACTGGTTTAGGATGCCCTGGCCCTGCAGGGGTTGGAGCTCTAGGTACAAACTAGCCAGTAGCGCAAAAGGCACAGTGCATGCTTTAAAAAGTCTGTGCATCGTCTGTGGAAGTAACGCGACATGTGCCTCAAATCGGGTGACACCAGTTGAGGAATGGGAAATTACCAAAGTATATTTGGAGAAAAGGACCAGCAGCTGCGACGAAGCCAGAAATGAATGAATACTGTTAGACTCGTGGACTTCCAACCCAATGGCGTTGAATAGATTTGGTCCCAGAATATTTATGGCCCCAGTGTCAACTATGAGGATACTGGCTGTCAAGAAAGCTGTCCCGTACTGGTCATGGGCTTGCCCTTGACCTCGATGGTGTCGTTACTGTATTTTGTTAGGTTTGGAAGCCGTTTGGAGATGAGGTAGTTGGTAATATGCCATCCAGTAGACAATGGTTTTTGAGAATCTATCATCACTTTACAAAACCACTGAGATGGCGTTGACAGCCACTGTCGTAGTCAACAGCCTACTAGAGACAGGGAAAACGGCCTGAACATCGAATGTGTCTGGACCGTAGACACCTATCACAGCATCTATGTCGGGACTCAATGACACCACTCATCGGTAAAGAGAACGTTATGCCAGTCCTGAGCGGTCCATTCGGCATGTTGTTGGGCCCATCTGTACCGCGCTGAATGGTGTCGTGGTAGCAAAGATGGACCTCGCCATGGACGTCGGGAGTGAAGTTGCACATCGTGCGGCCTATTGCGCACAGTTTGAGATGTAACACGACGTCCTGTGGCTGCACGAAAAACATTATTCAACATGAGGGCGTTACTGTCAGGGTTCCTCTGAGCCATAATCCGTAGCCAGCGGTCATCCACTGCAGTAATAGCTCTTGGGTGGCCTGAGCGAGGCATGTCATCGACAGTCTCTCTGTATCTCCTCCATGTCCGAACAACATCGCTTTGGTTCACTCCGAGACGCCTGGATACTTCCCTTGTTGAAAGCCCTTTCTGGCACAAAGTAACAATGAGGATGCGATCGAATCGAAGTACTGACCTTGTAGGCATGGTTGAACTACAGATAACACGAGCCGTGTACCTCCTTCCTGGTGGAATAATTGAAACCGATCAGCTGTCGGACCCCCTCCGTCTAATAGGCGCTGCTCATGTATGTTTGTTCAAATCTTTGGGCGGGTTTAGTGACATCTCTGAGCTGTCAAAGGGACTGTGTCTGTGATACAATATTCACAGTCAACGTCTATATTCAGGAGGTCTGGGAACCGGGGTGATGCAAAACGCTTTTTGATTTGTGTATTAAACATAAGCATGTAATAATAGAAGTGTGGTAGCATGAATGCGCAGTGAAAAATAACAATGAGCAACTTAATTTTTCGGTAAAAACTGACTACATTTTTAGCCACTGCGAAGAAAACAGGGAGAGTGATTCTCTCGTTCTTAGTCTCTAGTAACGATTGTTGCCGCTACTGATGCTACTGCTGGAGCGGAGGATCGACAAAGACATCGTCTACCTCTACCTGTAAGCACATTAGATTTGCTGTGAGAGCACAATTGTCTTTCACCTGGGCATCTCAGTTCCGGCTTACTACCTAAGTACACTACCTTAGTCTCTATATTCTCTCAGTCGCCAAGTCATTTCATCATCGATAAGTACGCGGCAACGTGCGCTGCCTAACACGTTTCAATACGTCACGTATAGACCGGGATTCTTCCTGGGCTAATATTTCTGGTATTTCAAGTTCGTCAAGTTTCTTGGATAGCCCTTGCACTAAGGATCGATTGTATACCAAACAGAGAGATCGTGTTAGTGTCATCATCCTGCACTACAGAGTTAGAGTGTGAATTTACGCACTTCCTACTGTTAAAGCAAATGGAGCAAATCGGTTGGTTCTTCTTGAATTTGTTATGGTCTACGCTGGGTCTTCAGAGGCTTATGGACACACCATTACTTCAGGGGTGATGCCATAAAAAACCCTTCAAAGAAAGGATTCGAATACGGCTATGCACAGCAAACGGATGTAATTTTTACGATGTGTTTCTAAGATCCCGATGTCAAAGAAACTTGGAAATCTTGATATCTTTATCAGTTCCCAAGGTACAGAGTTCAAATGTACCTTACGTGTACACATAAAATAAGCACGTAAATTCAGATGTGAGGCGAAATCTAAATAATAAATAACTGCAGCAGATTGCTCAAATTTTATCGTTGTATTCGCTGTCTCTAGGTTTTTGGTTACGAAAACCGAGCCACAGATTCAAAGCAAGCTATACACAGTAAATGGATTTAATTTTTATGATAGAAGAACAAACGTGAAAGCTTTCTTGATATATTTATCCGTTTTCGAGATACAGAGGTTCAAAGTTACCCTATTTGTACATGTAAAATACGCTCATAGGATCCTGTGTGAGGCAAAACGTAGTTATAACGTGACGTAATACTAGGATATATGCTGTATAGTGTCCCTGTTCCCTTAAGAACTTTCCGGGGGCCCCATGTTGTAGTACCGAAGCACATGAAAAACTTTGCGTACCTAAAATCCGGTCTGACTTGTTAAATTAGTTTTGCGTTATTTCAGGCTCATGTAAGTAAACTGTCTAAATTTCGCTGACCCACAAACTTCTTTGCATGTAAGTAATCTGACCTGCTGTGGCAGGGAAAAGAAAAAAACCATAGGTTAAATTATCTTATATCAGCACAAAAACGCGAATAACCTTCTGTTTAAAAGACTCTGACTTATAAGGCGGGTACCAGGTGCATCATTCCACCTTCCTCGGCATCTTTACAACTTTTCCCAAAATTTAATCAAACGAACATACTCGCGTTTTCTATGCTGGGAAAGAATGAGACAGTGACAGTGGGTTACAGACGGGAAAGTAATTAATATTGGACGATAGTACACAGTGGTTGTGGTATAGAAAGAGCGAAGGAGACAATAACGTTGTTAGAAGGGAGATGGACAAAGTGGCACTAGAACTGTAGTTGACAGTGACAGAACAGTGCTAGAAATAGAGTGGAAGAGACAGTGCCAGTGGGAGAAAAATAAAGAGAAGGAGAATGCGGAGTTGGTGAGAAACGGAATCTATGACAGTGATAACGAGGAAGAGAGAGATCGTGATAGTGAGAAGATAGAGCAGCAGTGGGAAGGAAGGAATGAGATAGTAGCAGTAATAAAGAGTCCGCAGCTCGTGGTCTAGTGACGCGTTTTTACCTCTGGATCACGGGGTCCCGGGTTCCATTCCCGGCTAGGTTGGGGATTCTTCTCTGCCCGGAGAATGGGTGTTTGTGATGTCCTCGTCATGTAATCATCATCCTGATCATACGTGACAGTGGCTAGAATGGACTGTGAGAAAGATTGAACTGTGAAAAAATCGGGACTTTGTGTGGGAGCTGATGACCGCATAGTTGGGCGCCCCACGAATGAATCATCATCATCATCATCATCATAATCATCATCATAAGTAATGAAGAGCTAGAGGGAGACTGTGACAATGAGAGGAGACAGCAGCAGCAAAAATGGTTCAAATGGCTCTGAGCACTATGGGACTCAACTGCTGAGGTCATTAGTCCCCTAGAACTTAGAACTAGTTAAACCTAACTAACCTAAGGACATCACAAACATCCATGCCCGAGGCAGGATTCGAACCTGCGTCCGTAGCGGTCTTGCGGTTCCAGACTGCAGCGCCTTTAACCGCACGACCACTTCGGCCGGCACAGCAGCAGCAGGACACATCGAAGGAAACTGTGGTTCTGAGACTAGAGACAGCTACAAATAGATAATAGCAGTGAGTTTGGAATGGACGAATGAGTGGAAATGGTTGATTCGACGTGGACGGGTATGAGCGACCTACCGTTATGGACTAGTGAATGTGAGCGAGTTACAGTTAACAGAGCTTCTGGGAGTGAGAAGTGAGCTGCACGTTAAAAAGTGCGCGAATATGTTCGCATGCCAAAATTTTTGGAGAAAAATTTAAAGATGCTGAGGAAGGTGGAAGGAGACAGCTTGTGCCCCACTTTCCACTCAGTCTTTTAAACAGAAGCATATTCGTCTTTTCTTTGTCGTGCTGCGCTAGCATCATTTTTCCTCTGGCAGCTACACTATTCCAGCTGTTGTAGAAGTTGAGAGCGTCTTTTTATTCTTTCACGGACAGTGAGTCTTACGGAATTTGTTACGATGCAGGTTTTTTCTCTTACAGAAAATTTATTCAACGATATCGACAGACTGTAACTAATGATGTTTACAGAGCACTATCTGCTGACTGTTGACTTCCAATGGCATTAAATGATTTGCACCTACATCGATCAGAACAAGGAAACTTACGGCACAATATTAATCAAGCTGATACGCCATTCACGTCTTTTCGACCAGAAGATAAATGTCGTACACCACCCTTCAGAATCAGGAAAAACACCTTCAGTCGGAGTTGGTATCTAAGCTACCAAACTTAATGTAAACGTCAGTACGTAAAGGAAAACGCTGGCTTCATTTACTTTTGATCATTAAATAAAATTCCTATGTGTTATAATTCTTAGTTTTGGATACATGCGCACCATTAAGTGATAATGTTTCGTTCAAGATAAAAAGTAGTTTCCCCAGCCTCTCATAGAACGGTTTTAACCGTTCGAAAGAGACCAATCTTCCGTAAACAGGATGAACGAAATCTTTCAATTCATAATAAGTAAATTAACAAGTGCCCAACCAATGATGCATCTGATATGTAGGTTGGTTGGATGAAGATATCGAGTACTAACTAACTAACTTAGTAATGTGAGGCTGGGCTGCATACATAGGCCAGCCTTAATAATATGTAACCTATAAACTGACTCAGTCTATATAATTTCGGTGGGAATCATGCAGTGCTTAGGAGACATGGAATTGACTAAACAGGTAGCAACAATCTTTTTTGTAGCAGCTGGCCAAATGATTTGATTATCATTCTAATTTTCAACATTTGAGACAATTTTATTCACACTGAATCGTAATAAGATTGTGAAGAAAGCGGGTTCTATCAGTCATACTCAGTCCCTCATCACGCACGTGTAGACGCCACTGTCAATTACTGGGCTTGAACTAAACACCGCACCTGGCTAACTTGAGACTACTGTCTCTACAGAAAGTATCAGTCTACAGTGCAGAACCAAAACAAAGTTTTTCGTTGACGTTAGGGGTAGCATGAAACAACAATAGAACATTTATTAGCCAGGGCTGATTCCGCCCATAAACTGCAAACACAAAACTGTAGGCTGTTTTGCGAGAATGAAAGAAATAAGACCTTATGATAGTCAGTAGTGACATCTGGTATAATGTACGTTGCAGTAATTAAAACTGTGACGGAATACATAGACCTGCAGTACATTAATTCAGAACTATGTAGTCATTAATTCGACTACACGAGAACGGCGTTCCAATTGCACTATATCCTTTGAGGCATCTCTCGTACGTAGTCAGCCTGTGAACCAAATGTTAACGCTTAGTGCTTCATTATTTCATTAAATCTGAAGATTAGTTAATTAGTCCAACTTTTTTTGCTAACTAAAATGCTTCTCAGTTTAAACACTTGACAAGTATCTTCACGGCACTTTTCTCTCTCTTAGAAACACGCATCTCTCACTCCGGAGAGATTTACTAAGGAAATAAATGTCCCATTTTTAAATTCAGTTCACTGGTAAGGAGGAAAAGCAAGACATAGGGCTTTGGTTCGTCGAACGGTAGTTTCTTTATGTATTTATAGCGTGGTAGCGGCTGTTTGCTGTGCGCTGTTATTAACCATAAATGATGGAGCACCGTTTCCATTTTTTATCTCAGGAAGCCTGTCACTCCGCCAGAACTTTATCTGAGCAAGCTGTGTACACACTGGTGCTATTTTAAGCCACCATTTTAGCCTAACGTCACACATACTTTTTTTATTAAGGCAGTTATTTAGTTCGATCATGAAAAACTGCTGACAGGAAACGACTGTCTGAATAAGTCTGATAATAGTGTCTGCTGTTTCATAAACAGCAGTAAACAGTGTTGAGTAAGTGAAAGGAGGAAGTGTGAAAACGGCGATTACTTCACACAAGGTTTTATAACTTTAACTTGCCATGGGATTGAAATGGAATGATACTTAAGTAAATTTCATTCTGACCTCGTTTTCATAGGGTTTACACTATGTGGAACTGGAGGAAGTCTCATTTAGCGACAAATCAGAACAAGTGATAAAGACGTAATCAAAATTTCCGGCAACAATTATCAAATATAAGGTTTCTTTCGTTGGGCACCACAAATATCTCCCCGTCTGCCTTTCTCTCTCTTTTTCTGGTATGTCATTAGCTACAACCTTCCTATCATATCCGCCAGAAACCGGCCACATTGCCACTATTCTGCTCACTCTATATAGCCGGCACAGCATACGACTGAGCTCTACTCTAATTCTGAGCATAGGAAACGTAATTACAGCACTGACGACACACCCTGTTCTGTGGCTGTTATTTAAACAGTAACGTTGTGTACAAGCGACTACTTTCACCGCAAGACAGCCGAATCAGTTAAGAGCCACGTACCCCAACTAGCACTGCACTGTAGTTGTTGCCAGACTGGAGCTCATAATTTTTGATACGTTGCTAATAATTTTTAAAGCCTATAATAATAAGTGCGTTCGAATTTACGCATTATATTCAGTATTCTTAATTTTCTTTTAATTTCTGCATCCACACTCGGTTAGTTGTCTTACAAAATATAGTGGGTGGTACATAATCTAGCATAAATTTTCCACTTTTCCAGCTTCATTCACAAGTAACTGATGGTACCCTCTCCTATACGACTGCAGTTTTGCAAAGTTACTCTTACGATCATTACACAAGATTTTTGATGGATGAAATGTGTTCCTTACAGTAGCAGGGTGTGTCTTTCGAAATTCTGAGAATAAATGTCTCTGAAACGATCTATGCCTTTCCTGTAGTAGCTTAAACAACATTGTGCTGAACGTACCAGTGACGTTGTCATATTCGCTACATAAAACCGCAATGAATCACAGAATCTTGTCAATTCTCCTGTTGATCTAACTTAGTAAACTGCTAAGTAATTAATGAAGTTGATATAGTTTTCATTCGAGGTCTAAAGTTCGAATCTGGTAATTTTTTGTATCAATAGTTGAAGGTGAACTACAGTTTCAAATATTGAAATTTATTTCTGAAATTAAACTTCACTGTAATAGGTACATATGTGTATCTAGAGCCGGATTTCGCACTTATGGCGAGAGGTCACCTGTGCTATCCGAATACGCTTCCCAAATCGACCCAAACTTCCATAACCCTGAGATGACACAAGTCATGGGATGTCTCCTAGTATCGCGTCGGATCTCTTTTTGCCCATCGTAAGGGAGCAACTCGACGTGGCATGGACTCAACAAGTCGCTGCAGAAATATGGAACCATGCTGCCTCTATAGCCGTCAATAACTGTGGAAGAACTGCAGGTGCAGGATTTTGTGGACCAACGTACATTTTATTATGTCCCATAAATGTTCGATAGGATTCATGATGGGTGATCTGAATGGCCAGATCATTTCCTCGAATTGTCCGGAATGTTCTTCCAACCAATCGCGAACAATTGTGGTCCGGTGACTTGCCATATTGTCATCAATAAAAATTAAATCGTTGTTTGGGAAAATAAAGGCCATGAATGGCTGCGAACGGTCTCCAAGTAGCCGAACATAACCATTTCCAGTCACTGATCGGTTCAGGTGGACCAGAGGACTCAGTCCATTCCATATAAACAAAGCCCACACCGTTATGGATCCACCATCAGGTTACACAGTGCCTTATTGACCACTTGGGTCATGGCTTTGTGAGTTCTGCGCAACACTCGAACCCTACCATCAACTCTTACCGAATGAACTCGGGAATCATCTGACCAGGCCACAGTTTTCCAGTCATCAAGGTTCGAAGGGAAATGATCAAGAGACCACGAGAGGCGCTGTGGGCGGTCTCATGCTGTTAGCAAACGCACTCACGTCAGTCGTCTGCTGCCATAGCCCATTAACGCCAGATTTCGCAGCACCATCCTAACGGATACGTTAGCTGTACGTCCCTCACTGATTGTTGCGGTTATTTCACGCAGTTTTGTTTGCCTGTTAGCACCGATAACTCTACTCAAACGTCACTGCTCTGAGTTGTTAATTGAACGCCATCGACCACTGCATTGTTCGTTGTAAAAGGTAATGCCTGAAATTTGGTATTCTCGGCACACTCTAGACACAGTGGATCTCGGAATATTGAATTCCCTAACGGTAGCAGAAACGGAATGTCCTATGTATCTAGCTCCAACTATCATTCCTCCTTCAAGTCTGGTAATTCCCATTGTGCGACCACAATCACGTCGGAAACCGTTTCACATGAATCGCCTGTGTACAAATGACAGCTCCACCTATGCACTGACCTTTCATACCTTGTGGACGCGATACTACAGCTATTTGTATATGTGCATATCGCTATCTCATGACCTTTGTCCTCTCAGTATATGTCATACACCTATCTATTTCTTCTCAAATATTATTAATTCGTATCTCCATATTCGCACATCTCGTGCTTCGTGTGCAGGTTTTAGAATCAAAACAATGAGACTAACGTTGTCTTGGTCTTATATGAGTTTATATTTGATGACGAAATACAATTTAAAATATTTAAATGTATTCCTAAAATTCAGCTTATCTCTAATGTGTATAAATGTACAACGCAAAGCAACATACGAAAATTTGTACCGGTCGGGGACCTGAACCTTGATTTTCCGTTTATCGTGAACGAGTGTGAGAGAATGAATTAATAATGTATGAGAAAAAATAGGTGTATGACATGTCGAAGTCTGGGTTGGTCCAGGGAGCATGCTCAGGTAGCCTAAGTCGTAAGGCAACCGCTCGCGATAATCCGGGTTCAAGTTCTGGTCCGACACAAATTTTCGTGCATTCCTTTAGGTTGTACTTCTCTATCTATTACAGTTAAGCTGAGTATTAGGAATAAATGTCCATTTTTTATTTGCTTAATTTCTTCTGCCCAATAATACTGTGTAATATTTCTTTTATTTCTTAAACCGTATGTATCATGCAACGACAGTATTTTCAACAGTGAATATAACAATTGGTGTTGATACATGCCACAAATATTCATGAAGGGCTATAGTCAGTTATAAGAAAAAGCTGCCTGTTACGGGAAAGAAATAACTACAGAACTTGAACATACATTCTAATTCAGTATTGGCGGCCAGATGTACAACATCAGAAACTTACCATCGCTTTTAGAGTAGATTCTCAAAGCGACCTCTCTGCTACCAGGTGTTTTATATATTTGTCATTTTCCGATACTACTTTCTCTTGGAAAGAATTAGTAAATGGTTTACAGAACGCTGTTTAGAAAATTTATATACAGAAGAAATAAAATTATTATGAAAACACGATAAGGTTGTGAGCTGAAAGATGTTTTTCAGATCGTCAGGGAAGACAAAAACTTGACTGCGATGAGGAACTGGAATTCGAGAAAGGAAAACAGTAAGAGAACGTGAACTGAGAAAAAGGAATCACATGGGAAGCTGCCTGTAGAATTTTGCACAGAGCACATTTTAACCATGGCTAAAACATGATTCAATAGTCATGAAAGAATGATGTCTGATTGGAAACAATCTGGTGATAGAGGACGGTACCAAACACATTGCTGTAAGATAGATTGCTGTAAGACCGAGATTTCTAAATCAGATTTTAAACAGCGAAACATTTCAAGGGGGAGATTTAGACTCTTATCATAATTTATTGGTTATGAACTGCAGTTTAAAAGTGAAACTATTGCGGAAAGGTAGAAAGTTAACGAGATGGGACTGGATAAATTGAAAGAATCAGAAGTTGTTGAGTGCTTCAAATCGAGCATTAGGCAACGATTAACTGAAACAGTGGAAAGTAATTCAATAGAAGACGAGCATGTAGCTTTCAGGCAGGAGAGTATCAAATAGGAAATCAGGCAAGGAGTAGTAGAAATTCACATGTTATAAGAAACGAGATACTGAAATGAATACATGAACAGAGAAAACATGGAAATGCAGCAAATGAAGTAGGTAAAAGAAATATTGACGTCTAAAAAAAACAATTTGGCGGAAAGTAAAAATAACAAAGAAGAAATGGCTATAAAGCTTAGAGGCATGTTTGATTATGAGAAATATACAGCGTTTAGTCAAAATTATGGAAACACCAAAAACATAACTCGTTACCCTGCTCAGTATGGTGTAGGAACCCCCTGGCATTCAAAACAACTTCCACTCGTCTCGGAATGGACAAGTACAGGTCCTGTATGGTTTCAAGCGAGTATTATACCTTTCTACCTGCGAAACAATGTCAGTTTCGGGTAACAATGATTCAGGTAGGTGGATAGTGATCACGCGACCTTCTCTCCTGAGTACACCACAAAGGCTCAATAACATTGTGATCTGGTGCCTTTGGTGGCCAGGGGAAATGCGACAATTCATCCTCGTACTCACAAAACAAGTCCTGGATTATGCTAACCGAGTGAACGGTGGTCCAAGGAGGACTACGCTATGGATGCTCAAATCATCACTCCACTCCCCCCCCCCCCCCCCCCCTGTCAATGTTTCACTCTTTTTCAAAGAGTGTGAAGCTCCACCAGTGGAGGACCAACAATTTGTCCACGTTGGAGTCACTTAGTTCCGACATAATGCACTCACAGCTACACAGAAAAGTGTTCTGACCACTACTTACACTTGCAACGTATTGAGGGCATTGCCCAAGCGCCGTTCGTGGTCAAATAAAAGAGCGCAATAGGCAGGCTTGGCAAGCATCTCCATTTATATTAACGGAAGAACTTCTCGCAGTATTTACCTGTCTTTTTCTTTGAATTCTACATGCCGCATAAGGAAAACTTAAAGAGTCATTAGGAGAAGTGAAAAGTACATTTATGGAAAGTAAGAAACCAACTGGCAAATCAGTACTAAGCAAAGAAGGGAAAGGTTAAGGATAGAAGAATTATTTAGAAAGGCTATAAATGGAAAAGGGAATTAAAGACAACCTTATAGGGAGGCAAGTTGAAGTAGATGAAGATGAGATAAATGGTACTTCAAGAAGAACATGACATAGCAATGTAAGTCCTAAGCTGCAGTAAGTCCCTGCAGTGAACGACAGTCTCTCTGATTTATTGAGATGTTTGGGATAACTAGGTGTGACAGAACTCAAAGTGATTTCTTCCGCTGGGTTAAGACGATTTTTACATCTACTCTCTACACTGCTTGTTGGTTCTTGACCGTCAATACATGAGTTCCGTGTGGTATTGGTTTCGCTGTGATTGTTCCTTCGCGTTTTCACTTTACAATCATGGCACCAATAGTCGACAGCTTTGAAAGGGTAGAAATGTCGCTGATGGATATGTTACTCAGGCGATATCCACTCTCTAGTCCGCTTTCGAAGTCACCCAGCTGTTCAGACCGAGCCATGTTGCTGTTACTGCTTCAGTACTGACAAGATATCCAGATACTTTTGATCAGATCAGACTTGGAGAAGAACGTGTAAGGTGGCAGTATAAATGAAGGTCAATTTCGCACCTTACCTGAGAGTTTTTATGCATCGCAATGGGAATGTGAATATGACACCTAACATACTTCGACGAAAATGAGCAGATTTGCGTATAAGTATGTAATGCAAATGGATGACACTCAATCGACGGTATTAACACACCGATCCTATATACTGCATTTCATTGAGCAAGAGGTGAAACAAGCAGCGAGAGGAAACGTTTTGTTTGGAAGCAGGCATGAGCACGTGCGAAGGGCGCACCACAGACAGTACAACGGCAAGCTCTTAGGGGGCGTCCAGCGGCAAGAGTCAATGAACGGGCGCCTATTGGTTGGAAAAAGCCGTGACGTGGAGCACGAAAGGACCCAGGTGGGGGATAGTTTAGCTACGAGAAAGACAAGACTGAAAGTTTGGGGGACACTTTCCTCTGAACGGGGCACATAACGCTCTGTACGACGCAGAGGAGAAATTTATGTGGACACTGTTCACTGTGGCTGACATTCACCTGGATATTAGCAGTAGCGTCGTTGAGCTCCAACTGCGGAGAAACGAACCAGCCACTTAGTTAATTGTTCTTACGAGAACTGAGAGGGCATTGTAGTATGCACTCTGCTCCAGCCATGTGCATGCATATCGCCATATTCCAAGACTAGAGATGAGTGCATGTTTTTTCATCTCACGAGAAACATAGGAGAGTTTCTGCTGATAAAATCAGCAAAGGTTCTGATTAGCTTTTATACGAATTTCAGAGAACGAGAGCAACTATGCAAACGACAGCTCAGGGAAGCTAAGGTAAGTACTGCGAGCAAGTCGTAACTTGTTGGTTCAACTGCTTGCGTCCACTGTGAATATGAGCAACCTTGGGTAATCTTCGTCTCATCTTGTCACAAAACTAACCATCCTCCATAGACTTGATTGCCATCCTAAACAGTACCGAACTTACGGATGGAATCGGATGATTTATCATAATATAGGCCAACTTCATCACGTAGTAATAAGAATAATGTTGTAAAGAAACTTGGCGTACTTCTGTGAAAAAATTTCAGCATGAAAGACCAATTTGTTTACAGCTTAAATATCGTTCTGCACTGTCATAGAATAAGGGCCCATTCCTTACCCCAGTTATTTATTCTATAAACGTTAAAGCATTCAAAGAGTGTTCATGCTGACCTCTGACGAAAGAGGAAAGGAGTGAAGTATCAGAGGATGTGGACCCTTTCAGGATGACAATTGGTCTGCCAGGATGGCAGTTAGTCAAATTAGAAAGAGATATTAAAATGTAATTGAGAAAAAAAAATTGTTTGTTTTTTATGTTTTTGTGACGAGGTTATTCAGTGTATGTATTGCATAGTGGTCAGAATATAGTAAATGTGTGATCCAAAGAGTATAAAAGTTGTGTTAACAAGTAAGATAAAGTTTTGTGTTTGTGTAAAAGTAGCTTGTGCATGACCTGGCTGTCACGCGCGAAGCTATTCACGGCGTTGTTGAGTTGGTTTGAATGTCTACAAACAGTGAACGGCGTTTCTAATAATGTGTTCATAGTCTAAGATACCTTCTATGGTATTTTGGAGACGTGTCAGCTCATATAACTTCATGTTGACGAGAGCTCAGGCTCGCGCAAATCGAGAAAGACAGAGGTTAGTTAGATGATCGGAGACGGCGGAAGGACGGATAATATCTCATATAGGGCAGACTGAAGTTCTAGACAGGATGGAAATTGATGTACAACAAAAGGTATCGAGTGCAAGTCACGAAATCGAACAAAAGGGTAGTGCAGACGGAATGGTGTCAGTTTCGCGATTGGTACCACAGTCAGCGACTGCACAAAAACGAACAAATGGCGGATCTAGTGGGTCAGAAGTAGAATCAGAAGATGAACTTCGGTACGCTGAACCAAAGATAGTAATTCTGAATCAAACGGGACAGTTTCCAAAAGAAAGAATATGTGTAAGTGCGTCCGCACTATGCACGTAAGTCGGTGAGACGTCACGTGAAAGACGAGGCGGCAAAATTTTCACCAAATGGCGACATGTGTCGATGGCGAAGAGTCAGATAGTGTGTTTGCAATATTGAAGCAACTCACTATTGTCGTAACACAACCGAATAAAACGACAAATGCAGGGCTAGCAGACTTAAAAACAGAGACAAGTGCGGCCTTAAATGGTCTCCAATTTGAAACCTATGCTGGGCTCGAAAAGGCCAGCAAAGATCAGCAAAAATTGCGAACGGAAATTAATGAACAGTGTACTGAAATCCGGAAAGAGGCAAGAGACTCGCGCGAGCTTATTCAGTCGATAACGGCTAACCAGAAAAAGATGCTTTCTGGCGTTGACCAAGTGCAGGATGCAGTGTCCAATGTTAATCAAAGACTTAATAATTTAGCACGTAAGACTGCTGGTAAGGCGCAACAGATCGTGGAAAAGCTCAGTGTCAGAAAACGTGTCACGCGAGCAGCATTAAAAAGATTCGATACCCGCACTGAAAAGATTGTCTCGAAAAATCAGCAACAGTATGAACAGCTTCGTACAGAACTGAAACAGTGTATCCATCACCAGACAGAAAGCAGTAGTGAGACAACGGAATCAGCAGTGTCATCCGACATCGTGGTGGAAAGAAATCCAGAAGTAAACGAGTCGATTGTGCAATCTGACATGGCAGTAGCGGAAACACAAAAAAGTCATGTCAGTAATTTCCGATATGAAACACAAGCAAATGGGAGGAGAGCAGTTAACACAGGTGAGCGAAGCAGGTAACGTGCGTTCACAGCAGACAATGGTGCGAGAAACGGTAACGCATTCCAACAGAGCGCCCACCGACCGTCCGAACGCACTTGAGTGACGCATGAACAGAGCAAGTTACGCCGACGCATGTACCAAATTCTCAATTTCCAAGTAACAGTACGACAGGCTATATACCGCAATTCAATATGAATCAAACACAAAGACAAAACACTGATTCAGTAACGGGAAATGTAAACGTATCTTTCAGTCCGATACACGAGAAACGGTACGGTTTGAATGACTATACACCACTGCGTAGATGTGATGGTAGGTGGAACTCAATTATGCCGTCTCAGGATCCAAATATGGTAGAACAAATAAAGGAAAACATGACGCAGTTGACGGGAAAGGGACAGGTTGCGAAAACACAAACGCCATATGGTGGAATAGAAAAATTTGACAAGGATCACTTCTTGACAGTCAGAAAATTTCAACATTACAAAGAAAGCGTTAACGTATCACACCTCCGATCGTTTATAAATAAATTACAGATTGGTTTACCAGAGCATTGGCCACTTAGCTATAAACTTGACTTCATTTGTGGGCATATGGACGGCGCAATAGCGGAAACCATGCAAACAGTACCTGCAAACTGTCGGTCATATGAGCAATTTAAATCTGCATTCTTGGAGCGATACTGGTCCACGGAAACGCAAAATAGAATAAAATATGAATTGTTACAGAAGGAGTCATTGGAAAAATCAGGTGAAAAGAAACTAGTTAGATTTTTTGAAGAAATGACAAAAAAGAATCAGTGTTTAGATAATCAGTACAGTGATGGGGAACTGACACGTTATGTGCACAATGAAGTTACCGTTGCGTTATCAGCAATCGTTGATTCGCAGAGCAGGAGATAATTTACAAGCATTTAAAGGGATGTTAAGAGAACTTGAATTCATCTTCAGTGAAGATGACAAGAAGAAACAACGTGCAGTGAGAGAAAACAATGGTAGGCGGAATAATAGCAACCGATTGGGCTTTAATAATGCTTGCAATGGGAATAACAACTTAGGAAAAGGTAATAGTTTTGGAAAGAATGGTAGTCGCCCATGGGATAACAATAATAACTATGGTTTTGGAAACTCGCAGACGTCAAACTATAGTTATGGTTTTGGTGGGCCGCGGAATTACATAAATGGATTTGGTCCCAGAAACTACGGCGGTGACTATGATCCGAGAAATAATCACCGTGCAAACGAGGCAGGCAGGTTTAGAGGTTTTCAACAGCAAAAACAGGTGGAACTGGGATGGGCAGAACACATAAAGGTTGGGAAAATCAGACTTCCGCAGGACAAAACAGGCGAAATGAACCGGTACAGAAAGTCGAGCTGAGGCCCCCAAACCCAGGTAAAAGACAGAATTGACGAAATGAATGGTACGAAGACAGTCACAAGTGATTCAATCGCCAAATGAAGTTAATTATATAATAAACGTGTAAATAGACTTAGTTTTCATCAGCAAGATTCTGAAGTAGGTTTAATGGGTGATAGGATACAAACACCAGCATGCTGGGATTCAATTGACTGTTAACAGTTAATAGAGACAGTAGTACAAAAACTGATGATGACCAAGTTGTGAAGGATGTAGTTCACTTATATCAACGGAGAGAGAAATGGTATGCCAAGAGGGTAATTGACCATTAACAACACCAATTGTGCTATTCAAGTTATAAGTAAAGTCCTACCAGTACCCAAAGTAAAAGCATCAACAGCTAGTAAAATTAGCACTGAGCAATTTGAAGAAGGTGGTGTTAAAGAGAAAGAACCGAACGAAGAAAACGGCAAACTCAGGAGTACTTTCACTAGGACAAAAGGTACTAGTAAAAACCCACCATCTATCTAGCAGGAAAAAACACCAAAGCCGTAAGTTCTTTTCAATATACAAAGGCCCCATGGAAGTGAGTAAAGTAGTCCATGATAATTCAGTTGAATTAATTAATCGAAAACCAGGACAATCATTGGGTTTGCACCATGTGAGTCATTTTAAATTGTATAAAGGGTAAACAAAAGAAAAAAAGAGTAACTCCACAAGAAAATTTAGTTGTGTTAAATGTCCAGAAATCAAAGACTAGGAAAGATAAAAAATGCACATAGATAAGGCTTTTTGGCTTGTACTTATCTCATTTGAATAAATAAAGCAAATTTCATACCAAGTTAAAAGGATAATTCGGAAGAAAAAACAGTAAAGTAAGGACTAAAGTAACTCTTCTGCACACGAAATGTGTTCTGGAGAAAGAGTAGAAAGCAAGAAGGAAGGTAGAGTTCAGAATGTGGATAGTTTGACGAAATAGTAGTGTTTATGCTGAACTCTGACGAAAGAGAAAAGGAGTGAAGTGTCAGAAAGGTAATAATACATATTCCAAAGAAAGTAGGTGCTGACAGGTGTGGATATAAACCGAACTGTCTGTTTAATACGTCACGATTGCAAAATACCGAAGCAAGTTATTTACAGAAGGAAAAATGGTAGAAACCGACTTCAGGAAAGATCAGTTTGACGTCAGGAGAAACGTAGGATGAGGCGAGGCATTAGTGAATCTCCGCCTTGTATTATATGACAGGTTAAATAATGGCAAATCTATATTTATAGAAGCTACAACATTCTCCATCTAGACTGTTATTTGATGCATTTATTCACAATCTTGATTTCGGTCTATAACGCCATCATCAAGCACAGGTCAGTGCTAAGTACGTCAATGCATAATCGTTCCTTTTAACAGGACACCATCCATGTGCCAGTCATATTTAAATATTTCATTTGCATAATTAGACAGAAATACTTCATGTAGTAATTTTTTCCGATCTGATGTCATCTGCAATTTTTATTTGCACTGTACGTCCATCAGGTGTGGCATTCCATGCTTAATATTGCTACGTCTGTCTTGAGATCTTGTTGAGGAATGAAGTAAACAAAAATTTTTAAAATAACTACTAACGTTAAGTTCTGTATACATGGAAATACAGGTAAAATATTTACTTCTGCACTGATTTTTGTTAAAATAGCTAATTAATTAAATTTCTGTATTGATTAAAAGGAAACTGACATACTACTTTCCCCAAAGCCTTAAACGAAGAGAAGTTTACTTTCACATGCTGAATTGGTTTAAAACTCTTTTAACTGCGAATCTGTTTAGCAGGGCGTGAGAGATGCCGCTAAGTACCTTTGAAATTTGTTGTTGTACATCTTGCCCAATTTTTTTTTTTTTTTTTAAGTTCAAATGTTGCTGGTGAAAATATATTTGGAAATGTGGAAGGTCTGGCGTATATGTACTTAGTACTTAATGGACATGACGTGTCACGTGCCATGCGCGTGTATGGCATTTAGTAGCAGGGAAACAGTGCGAATCCAGATGTTGGACGACGTGTTCATGAATACTGTTTGGGTTCAACCTGATGATCAGAGCCAAATTTTTTCTACCCTGTGATGAAATTTCGTTTCGATGAGCGCATGTAAATGTGTCGTTTAGGTTGTCATGTAAGTAGCATGCAAGACATATGGTGTCTGACGTCATGTGAATGGCGTAACATTTACCTCTCATGAGGATATTAAAATAAATCGCATCGAATCATGTAGATCTGAAATTCGATGGCAAACATTTTTATGGATAAATTTCCACATTTGATTGCAACTGATGTTTGTAGCTGAGAGTAGGGATGGGTGTGGGGATTGGAAGAAATGCTGATAATGAATGGCAGTGGTGTGCAGGAGGGAATCCTAACCGACATAGGTCGCTAATAAGAAGTAGCTCTGTTCATATAGCGCTAGGGGTTCAGTCGCCGGCATTAACGTGTGGTGACATGTCTGTGGGCTTAGTGGACCTAGCTGGATTGTACAACAATACAGTCAAGATTCTTCATTTGTAACAGTAAGTTAGTAGTTAAATTTCCCGTAAAAGCGTGTGCTAAGATAACGTTCGTAGATTTTCGTGGACCGGGTAGATCGATCCAACATAGTGTAGCATGATAAAATACGCTGCTTCCAGTCTATCTAGTTGTCGGAGAAAATGTTCACGTGAAGTAAGCCAGATGGTTTCCATTTTATTTGACAAATTTTTCTAACATGTCACACGAATTTGCCGATTTGTGCTACCATGGATATCCAGAACGAAACGTATGACACACGAATTTGCGATACACGCAAGCCCAAATGCGTTGTGCCACCATGGATATCCAGAGCGAAACGTATGTGGTCGGCTTTGCAGGATTATGTTCAAATGGTTCAAATGGCTCTGAGCACTATGGGACTTAACATCTATGGTCATCAGTCCCCTAGAACTTAGAACTACTTAAACCGAACTAACCTAGGGACATCACACAACACTCAGTCATCACGAGGCTGAGAAAATCCCTGACCCCGCCGGGAATCGAACCCGGGAACCCGGGCGCCAGGATTATGTGTTTAGAAGTGTTGGAGATTCGCTTCTTCAGAAAGAACATCATTCACATACCCCATACTTATGAGTTACACAAAATGAAGGCCACAAGGCTGCCGTGTAGGCGGCAGTACGTAAGAGGTAGGCGACAGTGTACACTCTCGACTTAAGACTCCAATGAGAACGACTGTTCCACATGAAGGACCGATTAATCTTAATTCTGGGTTTAGTATGTGCAAAGTAGCCAATGAATACGCTAAGAAGATGGGTTTCGAAGCAATAAGGAGTTGTGCGACATAAACACATAAACGGAAGTTGGTAGGCGTGTTAATACATCTGAAAGATCGTGTCTATTAAAATTTCGCGCCAGTGCATGTGAGTGGTGTTAGTAGCGCCACAATGAGGATGCAAATCTGGTTTGCTTTAAATACACACTGTAACGGTCGTGAGCGTTAGTTACGTTTGAGATTGGATGTGGTGGATTGATGTTAGTCAAGAATGCCTTTAAGGCGACAAATAAACCGTTATCAAAACATCACGGAGTTAGAACGAAGTCATATAATAGGGCTGCGGGAAACTGCATGTTCCTTCAGTGATATTGCAGAAAGAATTGGTAGGAATGTTGCCACTGCATATGATTTCTGGCACAAGTGGACACAGGGATGTACGGTCGTAAGAAGACCGCGCACCAAACGGCCACTTGGCACTACCGAGAGGGTCGACCGGCCAACGTGTTCGGCGTATGGCTCCAGCGCATCGTACAGTATCTGCAGTAGTAATCTGAGCAGCAGTTGGCATCACACTGAGACAACGAACAAATAGGTTTCTTCAAGGACAGCTCCAAGCCAGACGCCCTGTAGCGTGCGTTCCACTAACCCCAAACCACCGCCATTTGCAGCTTCAGTGATGTCAAGCGAGGGTTCATTAGAATGCAGGGTGGACGTCTGTCGTCTTTTCTGATGAAAGCTGGTTCTGCATCGGTCCCAGTGATGGCCTGTGTTGGTTACAAGCGGGCCAGTTGAGAGCGTGTAACGAACCTGTCTGTGTGTCAGACACACTGCACCTACAACTGGAGTTATGGTCTGGGGTGCGATTTTGTATGACAGCTGGATTATCCCACGCAGCCTGACTGAATATTTCTACGTCAGTCTGGTGATTCGACCTGTCGTGTTGTCATTCATGAACAGAAATCCAGGTGGCATTTTCCAGCAGGATAACACGCACCGACATATCGTTGTTGTAATCAAAATTGCTGTACAGAGTGTCGAAATGTTGACTTGGCTTGCTCGATCACCAGATCTTTTTCCAACTGACCACCTATGGGACATTATTGGACAACTTATGCGTCATCCACAAACTGAAGACAATATTACAGAAATGGGAGAGGAAGTAGATGAAGAGAATGTGTGAGATATGATACAGCGACAGAGCAGTGAAAGACTGAAGTTGAAACAAGACGCCGGTATAGACGACATTCCCTCAAAATTATTGGGAATGATGGAAGGGCCACCCATGACAAAACTATTCCATCTAATATGGAAAACAAATCAGGCAGACAAAATAGCCTTGTACTGGATGAATAATATAACTACAATTCAAAGGAAGGAATGTGCTGACAGCTGTGAATATTACCAAATCATTAGTTAAATATGCTATGGTCACAAAATACCGACAGGAATTATTTACAGAATGATGGACAAAATGATAGAAGCTGACATCAGAAAAGGTCACTTTGTATTGGTTCAAAATGGTTCAAATGGCTCTGAGCACTATGCGACTTAACTTCTGAGGTCATCAGTCGCCTAGGACTTAGAACTAATTAAACCTAACTAACCTAAGGACATCACACACATCCATGCCCGAGGCAGGATTCGAACCTGCGACCGTAGCGGTCGCTCGGCTCCAGACTGTAGCGCCCAGAACCGCACGGCCACTGCGGCCGGCTCACTTTGTATTCTGGAGAAATGTAGGCACACTCGAGGCAAAGCTGACCCTATGATAAGACGAATATCCACAAAAACAAATTAGGGCAATGGAAAAATCGGACGATGCCATGCTAATTAGATTAGCAAATGTGGAAGTAAAACTAATAGATGAGTCTCTCTATTTGGGCAGTAAAATAGCTGTCGACGGCCGAAATACACTCCTGGAAATGGAAAAAAGAACACATTGACACCGGTGTGTCAGACCCACCATACTTGCTCCGGACACTGCGAGAGGGCTGTACAAGCAATGATCACACGCACGGCACAGCGGACACACCAGGAACCGCGGTGTTGGACGTCGAATGGCGCTAGCTGCGCAGCATTTGTGCACCGCCGCCGTCAGTGTCAGCCAGTTTGCCGTGGCATACGGAGCTCCATCGCAGTCTTTAACACTGGTAGCATGCCGCGACAGCGTGGACGTGAACCGTATGTGCAGTTGACGGACTTTGAGCGAGGGCGTATAGTGGGCATGCGGGAGGCCGGGTGGACGTACCGCCGAATTGCTCAACACGTGGGGCGTGAGGTCTCCACAGTACATCGATGTTGTCGCCAGTGGTCGGCGGAAGGTGCACGTGCCCGTCGACCTGGGACCGGACCCCAGCGATGCACGGATGCACGCCAAGACCGTAGGATCCTACGCAGTGCCGTAGGGGACCGCACCGCCACTTCCCAGCAAATTAGGGACACTGTTGCTCCTCGGGTATCGGCGAGGACCATTCGCAACCCTCTCCATGAAGCTGGGCTACGGTCCCGCACACCGTTAGGCCGTCTTCCGCTCACGCCCCAACATCGTGCAGCCCGCCTCCAGTGGTGCCGCGACAGGCGTGAATGGAGGGACGAATGGAGACGTGTCGTCTTCAGCGATGAGAGTCGCTTCTGCCTTGGTGCCAATGATGGTCGTATGCGTGTTTGGCGCCGTGCAGGTGAGCGCCACAATCAGGACTGCATACGACCGAGGCACACAGGGCCAACACCCGGCATCATGGTGTGGGGAGCGATCTCCTACACTGGCCGTACACCACTGGTGATCGTCGAGGGGACACTGAATAGTGCACGGTACATCCAAACCGTCATCGAACCCATCGTTCTACCATTCCTAGACCGGCAAGGGAACTTGCTGTTCCAACAGGACAATGCACGTCCGCATGTATCCCGTGCCGCCCAACGTGCTCTAGAAGGTGTAAGTCAACTACCCTGGCCAGCAAGATCTCCGGATCTGTCCCCCATTGAGCATGTTTGGGACTGGATGAAGCGTCGTCTCACGCGGTCTGCACGTCCAGCACGAACGCTGGTCCAACTGAGGCGCCAGGTGGAAATGGCATGGCAAGCCGTTCCACAGGACTACATCCAGCATCTCTACGATCGTCTCCATGGGAGAATAGCAGCCTGCATTGCTGCGAAAGGTGGATATACACTGTACTAGTGCCGACATTGTGCATGCTCTGTTGCCTGTGTCTATGTGCCTCTGGTTCTGTCAGTGTGATCATGTGATGTATCTGACCCCAGGAATGTGTCAATAAAGCTTCCCCTTCCTGGGACAATGAATTCACGGCGTTCTTATTTCAATTTCCAGGAGTGTAGAAAGGATATAAAACTGCAGATCGGCAATAACAAGGAAAGCATTTCTGAACAAAGAGGAACTTTTAACAACTAACACAAACTGATGAGCCAAAAAGAAACGAATACCTTCTTAATTGCGTGTTGTTCCGCGTTTGGAATGCAATCCAGCATCGATTCTGCTTGTCATGGATTCGAAAAGTCCTTTTGTAGGTTTCTGCAGGTAAGTGGCACCAGATGTCTACGCATAGGTTATACAATTCACGCAAAATAGGAGCCTGTATCTTACGGGAGCTGAGCTGGCTTCCGACTGCTCCCGCAATACATTCACTTAGTCTAAAGCTGTCACAGTGCCTTCGATTGTTACCATAGGTGATGGGAAACCAGACGAATGTCCCCCATAGCAGAATACTAGATGCGTAAATATCTCCCTGGGCATGGAACATAATTTTTCGGCTCATCAGTATATATTTAAAAGTTATTAATTCATTTCTGAAGGTACTGTTCTGCACTGTGGCCATTAAAGCCAACAGAAGTTAAACGTGGATGACAAACAGTTCAGCTACAAAGAGAACAGAAGCTTTTGAAATATAGTGGTACAAATGAATGGTAAAAATTAGGTGGCTGGATCATGTAACAAATGAGAAGGTACGGAATCGAATTGGAAAAAAATACATTTATGGCACAACTTGCCTAAAAGAATGTCTATGTTGATGGGACACATCCTAAGGCGTCAGGGTATTGGGAAACTGGTAATGGAGGAAAGCGTGGTAAGAAGAAATCGTAGAAGATTAACAGTGATTTATAATGGTAATCAGATTCAAAGCAATGGACGCTGCAGCCATTTTGGAGAGAGGATGAGACGTAGACTACCTTGGAGAGATGCCCAAAAGCATGGAATTTCATTTAGACTGATAAATAAATTATATGTGACACGTAGAACAAGTGACATAGAATTACTGTGGTTAAGCCTATGTTCAAAATCAGTAAGAAACTAATAGACGATAATGCCATAATAGTCAAGGTGGACAAAGAAAATAGACTTCCCATAATGAACCAAAATGATTACTGTGCAAAAGTAATAAACTTTTTGATAAAAATTAAGATTGTAAAACTCACGAAAGATGTTACCAATATGTTTGAATCATTAATGAAGGGAAAGCTAAAGGAATGTAATTCCATTTTTCAGAGAAAGACGTTAGAGAACGTATTATCATGAAACCGAGACACTTAAACCGAGGCTTCAGTCAAAAACACACAAGATTAGTCATACACTCTGCCTTCTTATCGGTTTTATAGATTGTCCAGCTCATATTATGAGAAAAAAAGCGCGATACACATATTAAAATATACCGCTCCTGTGAAACACGCTAGCATGTAGAAATTGCTGCTGAGACTGTGGAGCAAATTAAAAATATACCGATTCCCACAGAAGGTAAATTTTAATATTTTCTCATAACTAGCCTCTATAGAAATGTTCCAGTACCTGAGACAATTGAAATGATGCACGCAAGGAAGCATTTTTCCATTCCATGATTCATAGATTAATGAACGTCCCACTTGAAAATAACGAAACTAACACTAAACTGATTCTAATAAACATACAGCTCTTAGGAAAGGATATGAATGTTAAATCACTGAGTTAACGTAGATCAAGACGAAATTCCATCAACTAAAGAACAACATCATGAAAAGTTGTTGTTGCTTTTGTAACTACTTTTTTTACACATTGCCTTTTGGATTATGTCTCGAGCGATACATCGAGCGACAGAAGAAAAATTTTGCAAGATGTGCAAAGTAAGTCGGCAAGTCCCAACATGTCACGAACAGTGGTCAACCTCAGTGAAGGACCATTGGCCTTAGAGGAAAGACCTGTCCTTCAAAAAGGAGTGAACTTCGCTATCAATCCCAAAACTATATCTATCGAGGGTATGACTGCCAACACCAATGACGAATTCTGGACCCTTTCTTGTAAAAGAACTGAAGGAATACAGAATGAAAAAGACAAGATATTGTGCTGACAAAAACCATCTGCTTCCAACCTGAAAAAATGAGTTACAAGGCATCAAGTGCCTTCATACTGAAGTCAGTACGCTGGTACTGCCTGCTGATAACGAAATTTGACTTTTGTAGTGAAGACCAAAGATTATAAGAGTAGGATATTGATGTCGACAATGTCTCAAAGAACATTTCGATTAAAAATTCCAGATTATAAACCAAGATTCTAATTTAGTAGTATCCCCCACCAAAAATTAACCTACGCCCACAAAACGAAATTTTCATTTAATTAAAAAAAACTTAAAAATTCTAATATTTATTCAAATTCAGTAACATGAGTGGGACGATCAGATTTTAGTAGAACGTGCTGGTAGAGTAATTTTATATTTATTGTCTAAAAGTAATAAACGTTTTTCACCACATTTACTTGGTAAAATTTCAGCTTTTGAAATGATATAAGATTTATGTTTTTTGAGATCTGATAATTTAGTGAGCACTTCTGCACCACCATTACTACACACATCAAAAAAAGTTTTGCATCATCCCAGTTCCCAGAACTCCTGAAGATGGACGTTGACTGGATATTGTATCACAGACACAGTTCCTTTGACTGTTCAGAGATGTTACTAAACCCACCCAAAGACATAAACAACCATGCATGAGCAGCGCCTATGAGATGGAGGGGGTCCGACAGCTGATCAGTTCCAGTCATTCCACCAGGAAGGAGGTACCCAACTCGTGTTGTCTGTAGTTCAACCATGCCTAGACGGTCAGTACCGCGGTTCCATCGCGTCCACATTGTTACTTTGTGCCAGGAAGGGCTCTCAACAAGGGCAGTATCCAGTCGTGTCAGAGTGAACGAAAGCGATGTTGTTCGGACACGGAGGAAATACAGAGAGGCAGGAACTATCAATAACATGCCTCACTCAGGTCGCCCTAGGGCTACTACTGCAGTGGATGACCGCTAACTACGGATTATGGCTCGGAGGAACCCTGATAGCAACGCCATCATGCTGAATAATGTTTTTCGTGCAGCCACAGGACGTCGTCTTACGACTCAATCTGTGCGCAATAGGCTGCATGATGCGCATCTTCACTCCCGACATCCATGGAGAGGTCCATCTTCGAAACCACGACACCATGCAGCACGGTACAGATGAGTACAACAACATGCCAAATGGACCGCTCAGGATTGGCATCACGTTCTCATCACCGATGAGTGTCGCATATGCCTTCAACTAGACAATCGTCGGAGACGTGTTTGGAGGCAACCCGGTCAGGCTGAACGTTTTAGACTCACTGTCCAGCTTGTGCAGCCAGATGGAGGTTCCCTGCTGCTTTAGGGTGGCATTATGTGGGTCCGACGTACGCCGCTGGTGGTCATGGAATGGCTGTACGAGACGTGAATGCCATCCTCCGACCAATAATGCAGCCATATCAGCAGAATATTGGCGAGGCATTCGTCTTCATGGACGACAATTCCTTCAGGATAATGACATGTCTCAAATAGAGTGGCCAGCATGTTCTCCAGACATGGACCCTACCGGACATACGTGGGATAGATTGAAAAGGTCTGTTTATGGACGACGTCACCCACCAACTACTCTGAGGGATCTACGCCGAATCGCCATTGAGGAGTGGGACAATTTGGACCAACAGTACCTTGATGAACTTGTGGATAGTATGCCACGACGAATACAGGTATGCATCAATGCAAGAGGACGTGCTGCTACTAATAGAGGTACCGGTGTGTACAGCAGTCTGAACCACCACCTCTGAAGGTCTCGATGTATGGTGGTACAACATGCAATGTGTGGTTTTCATGCGCAGTAAAAGTGGGGGAATGATGTTTATGTGATGTCTACTCCAATTTCCTGTTTTGCACGCTCTTACGGAAACACCCTGTATCAATTTCTTTCTTTCCTAGCGTTACCGTCACATGGGGTCTGCCTATTTTATGATTTCCGAAGTTCTCTTTTTATTTTAGCCCTGTGGCCAAATGTCCTTCCTGCCCCTATAAATGCTAGTCCACGTTATTGTAAATAAATTAATGTTAATTCCAAAGTTTTAATAAATAAACTAGGAATATAGCCAGAAATCTGTTGTGATTTATTTCTCTTCTATTTGGAGCAGCTCGTAACCTACGAAATTGGTAGAGAATGAAATGAAGGACTGATTATAAAACAATGAAGTTCCCCTCAGGGTGAACGGCTGTCCACAACTCCGTACAGCTATCCGAGATTGCCCAAAATTCGTACTTTAGCTGTTCCTTGGTTATGGCTAAAACCGCGTTTCTCGTCCCCTCGTCATCAGGGATACTGCTCTGCCTGTAATGAGACTACAGATCAATGTGACGTGGTCTTGAGCCACTAGTTTCGTATTAGAGAGGTTCTGGGTAGTTTCCCATCCTGCCATTACGATTTTCATGAAATTTTTCGGAAAACTGCAAGTATATACGACAAACTAGCTTTTTTCCATATCGAGTCATATCGTCGTCAGTGAGACTTCTGCTTCTTTCCTTCCCTGTTTCTAATAATCACTGTATTAACAGGGCGACTGCAATCATTGTTTCTCTTTTAATAATTATCGCGTATAGCCAATCTGCGTGCTATAGACAGTCGGTTCCTCATTGTTGTGGTGTAATACTTGCTTTTTCGCCCGCGGAGCAGCGCCAGTGTTTGTGATAGGCGCACGCTCGTCACGGCGTGTTTTGTTTCCTGGTGCGGCTGGCCTTGCGATTATGTGTGGCCTAGGGCACAAGGCTGGCGCCGTTACATCACGGCACGTACCGACTATCTGGGGCACCATTGCTATTCCTCCCAGGGCACGGACTGCCGTCCCTCTCCAAGGTAATCGTCTGTTGCGAACGCTACGTGTCTTACTGGCGCTTCGTATCATAACTACCTGTAACGCCCTACAACGAAGGGAGATTTCTGAACTTTATTCCGGCTTTCATGACAGTTTGTTCTCGTGTTACGTTTCCTCAATTAAAATGCTGGTCTCTGTAAATAAACTTATATTTATACTGACTATCATATTGGAGTTTGGAGCTCAATTCCCGTGCTTGCAGAAAAATAGTATTGAATTACTAATGTATCTGCCTTTTTGCAAATACGAACATTACTATTTTTTTTAACACTCGAACATGTTTCACCACAGTTGTGGCAGCCTCAGCGTTTTATTTTTATCATTTTGCTGAAATACTTATATACTGCATATTTTTAGGTTAAAGAATATAATACATCAGATTTTGTCATCACTTAAATTGTATGTGCACTTTACCTTTTATTTTATATTGTGTATGTATTGTGGCTGCCAACCTTAATGGTGTACTAATTTAGACCGGTGGCTGATTTTTGTTGGCTGCCACAGCACACATGCAATGCAAAATAATATGTAAAGTTCACATACAGTTTACATGACAAAATTTAATGTATCATATTCCTTAACTTAAAAGTAACCTGTATTTATGTATTTCAGAAAATAAATGAAAAACCCACTGAGTAAGCCACAACCACGGTGAAAACTGTTTACGTGATGAAACAAAACAATATTTTGTGTACATGCAGAAAGATGGACCCATCCTTAATTCCTTATTATTGTTAATGACGTTGATCAAGTGACATATCCCTGTGGATTAGTTAAAATATCACATTGGAGAAAATACCAAAAGAAAATTGTACATATGCTGTGCAGAAAGCAATTACAGTCACTATGTGGAAAGTAGGGTTGCTACAAATGACGATAACGAATCATTTAACTTAGCAATTCCTCACTAACGGTGTACTGTATCCAGTCACAACATATTAGTGTTCTTTGAAGGAGTAAAATTCTCCGAAGGCTGTTGCTTATTAACACATTAATTTTAAAACAGTATGAATTTCCAAACAAAAAATTCCATCTTTATGTGAAATATGTTGGGTCAATGAACATCAACATCGGCTATAAAGTCATTCAAGTTACAAGTGGAGCTTAAGGAGATCTACAGGGGACGATAAAACGAGGATTACACTATTACAGCTAGCACCCAAGCAAGTTTCACTTAAATGAGGTAACGTCTGCAGATGAAATTTCTCATTCTTATATCCATGCTGCAGACTACGCCTCACTGTCGTCATATTATGAAGATTAAAACAAAGGCATTTTTCGTTCCGGCAAAATCTTTTCATGAAATTTCAGTCGCCATCGTTCTCCTCAGAGTGTGAAAATATTTTGTTTGCGCCTACCTATATGGGGAGAAATGATCATCATAATGAAATAGAAGGGATCAGCGCCCTCACGGAAAGTTTTAAGTGTCCGAATTTCCCGTATGCTGTTCGAGACTGGAAAGGTTGACAAATAGCTTGAAGGTAGCCCGATGAATCCCCTACCAGTCACTTAACTATGAATTACAGAGTAATTATTTGGATACAGGAGAAGATGATATTCGACTTTGATAATTAAGTTCTATGCACTTCGGAGCTAGAACTACAATATTACAACTTAAATTCATGTTGTAAGCGTTATTTCAGATCCATTGTCCCACGCAGCAGTGAGGAAGCTACCTAGCTTTTAAATTTGTGAAGACTAAGGGCAGACATATTCAAAGTAAAAATAAGGAATTTATAGAGGGTAGCTTTATTCATCCACAGATCATTACTCATCTGCATCAATGAAACACCCCCGCATTCTTTTTCCTTTTTCTCGCTTTATTCCCTAACTTCGGGGGTCATCACGTAAATCTAGATTTAGTAATGTAAGTGGTAGAGGGTGCCCGGATGCCCTTCCTGTCGATACTCCTCCTTTTCCTCTCACCCCTCCTCCCCCCCTTCCTGGGACAGAATATGTGTAACCCACCTGTGTCAGTCTCTTGTTGTCCCATGATGAAAGTGTGGAAACGTTTTCTAAATGTTTACGAGTCGTGTAACTGAGGCGGGATGTAGGTACCAATCCGCCATTCATCTAGTCGGATTTGGGAAACCGCGTAAAAGCCCATCTCGGCTGGCCAGCACACTGTCACTCATCGTTAATCTAGGAGTACTGCGTTCAGGGTGGCACTCCTCTACGAATCCCAGAAGTGGCATGACAACGCACGTGGCTGTCCGGGCGGGTCTGTTCTTTAAGTCTTACGACTGTACATATTTCCATTTATGCACTGCTATGTTCAGATGCCGACTGACAAGTTACTATTTCCAGTTAGAAAGTAGTCCAAGGCGCACATATTTCGCTTGATGGCGCCCCAGATGTTCACAATGGCTTTGGACTGAGGTGACGTAGTGGAGCTGTACAAGCATCATCATGTCTGTGGAATGGTCCACGAAGTACTCTGACTTAATTCACGAGCGATGGAGTCGATCAAGCTTTGCTAAAAGTACATGTAAATTGCGATGTGAACAGGTGCACACTGTCGGGCAGTAGCTTCTTGTATCGATAGCGGATATATCTGGGGTCCCATATCATCCTTTGAGCACGAGAATACCTCTGCCGCCTACCTGAATGGATTCCTGTCGGCAAGAGGAATGGATCGCCTCATGTGGTTTTCGATGCACTTTGTAAACTTCCATCGGTTTGTGTAGCGACTCTTCAGTCTTAGTAGGCTTTTTCCATGCTCAAAGCGTCCACTGTGAATACCCCTGCGTCGAGGATTGTATCTATGTCCTGTGATGGCAGATGAATAAAAGTATGCATCTGTCGCATTGGCCTCTGGTCTTGGGAGGAATGACAACTCACCGGTAGCTTCTCACTAATTTCGTGACCAATTTTTGGCAGTATGGCCTGGCCATCTAAAATTACAATCTATGGCTGTGATGGCGGCCCCTGTCGTCATCAACATGTTCTCCACGACAGTTAACTGATGCAAGTGGTTTTTTCCCTAACCAAAGTACTCTCGATATAAGGTGGCACGTGAAAAGCCCACTTCCCTCCCGATCGCGTGCCCCATGAGTGTGACACCATTGATCTGGCAGTGTTCAAACTCGGTAACATCGTGTTTCTTGACCATCTACATCTGCATCTACATCCATACTCCGCAAGCCACCTGACGGTGTGTGGCGGAGGGTACTTTGAGTACCTCTATCGATTCTCCCTTCTATTCCAGTCTCGTACTGTTCGTGGAAAGAAAGATTGTCGGTATGCCTCTGTGTGGACTCTAATCTCTCTGCGCTCGGCTGCCAGGCTGTTGGCCAGACCTGGTCTGATGACTTTCAGAAAACCAACATGTCGAGCTACTCAATTCATCGAGGCTGCAGGTGTTCTCTCTCTCCAGCACAGTACCTAGCTCTGATTCATTTGCTAATGGCAATATGTACAATAAAACACAATGAAATGAAATAAAACTGCTGTTAACTTACCACCGAATAGGGGAAGAAATTATACATGTTTCTGGAAACACAGTGCGGAAAGCAGTCGTGAGAATCCTTTATGAAACAATAGGTAATGGTGGAGCGAGCATAGGCACGATTAAAAACGCTACAGATATAATTATTCCAGTTCTCACAGACGTCTTGTCCCCCTCTTGTTAACGGTACATATCCTACTGAGTGGAAGCAAAGCTTAATTCGACCAAAAGCCAAGTATGTTCATCCGAAAACACTAGGCGACTATAGGTCTATCAGCATATTACCCGACATATCTAAGGCCTTGGAGTACAGAAAGTATGAACATCTGACGGATTACCTTGAAACCTATATTATCCACGATAGCTATCAACTAGGCTTGCGAAACAACCAAATCACAGTAACTGAATTAATCTAAGTGGCTGACGACATCAAACATACCTAGGACAGGCGTGAAGCGACCATTTAACACTGACTGATTGCAGCAAGGCTTTTGATGCTGTCGATTTCGACGTTTTTTGTGATTAAAATGAAGCAGATGCATTTTCCAAACAGTACAATGCTGTGCTTTTAGAGATAGTTTGGAGACAGAAGTCAGAGTCGTCTGTGAGTTAGGGAAATCATCACAGAACATGTAATCTCTGGAGTCTCCCAGAGTTCAGTCCTAGGTACACGGCTTTTATCGCCACATACCAATGATATTTTATTTGTTTTCCATTTGTCTAGCTGTGCATTATATACTGGTAACGTTCAGTCGTATGGAAGCGCCAGCCCGAAGAACTTCGCAGCCCATGTGTCAAGCATTAATGACGACCTTTGTTTAGTATCACGATGTACACAAAACTTGGGTCCTGAACTAAATCCTAGGAAGACACTGGTTATCCTCATATCACACTAAAAGTCGATCAGCTGCTGACATATTCGAGAAAAGCTTCCTCCGCTACTTCTTGAAGGTATTCTACTAGCCTATCAAAGGTCAGCAAAAGATCTCGGCTTAGTTTTGGATGAGCATCTGAACGGGGAAGAACAAACTGACGCAGCGTGCAAAAAATCTTTCTCTTGCCTGCATGCAGCTCAAAAATATAGAAAAATATTTTCACCTCAAATTAAACAAAAATTAGTCTAGTTTCTAGGCCTGCCAAATCTTCACTGCTGTAATGTCAGCTAGCAGCGTAGATACATACACATGATCGTTTATGAAACCCAAAGGCAAAAATCACATAGTGCCGTAACATGGAGGTCATGAGAAACGAGCTCTTTCTTCTGCCCCCTTTGAGGATGTTCTGTGGTTTTGCTTCTTCCAATTGAGGAAAGAACCATAGTTCTAGCGCGTCAGGATAAGAAAAGTCACCTACTGTTGCTTTATGGCAAAAGAAAGGCCCATAAACTTTCCTCTGGGACCTGACACAAAAAATTCAATTTAGTAGAGTCCCGTTGCAACTGTACCATCTTGTGGGGATCTGTGTCCCCCAGATGCACATATTATGTGTACTCATATTTTCAGTTAGGTGAATTGTCGATTCATCACTGAAGAGGGCATGATCCAGAAAATCTTTATCGTCATGCGCCAACATTTCGTTTGCAATGTTGGCAAGTAAAATGTGGTCTGAAGAATTTATAACTTGTAACAACTGCAAACGATAAGGACGTAGTTTTAAGTCCACGCACAGAAGTCACTGGAATTGCTAATTCACGACAAACCTTCCGAAATGATTTTTTGCGGCTCCACATGAAATATTCTTTCACTCGGTCAACACGTTGTCCATCCACTCTTGGTCGTCCCACACTCTTCCCTTTACAAAGACAGACGGTGTCTTCAAACTGATGTCATCATCTACAGACGTTATTATCATTTGGAGGCTTACAATGGAACTTAATATGGGACGCAGACTATGCTGTAACAACAGATTCCGTGCTTCCAAACAGTAAAACATAAAATGCTTTCTGTTCACGAGTTGCCCCCTTTGCTGCTAGAGCTTTCTAACAGAAGACACAGGGAACGGTGTGGGTGCATATATACAGGTACACGAACTAAACTGCTCGAGTAGCTGTTTGATTTGATATACTGTTTATAACTGTAACTTGAATGTAATAAATGCTACAAAGAGTCGACAATATCTCTCCTCACATACCCATTAATTATGATCGTTCTGTGAATGCAGTCCCATATCGGATACGTCCTGCATCTTGGGTGCACTTTTGCAGAATATCAAATTTTGCTCAAGCACCCTCTCCATTCCAACCACACGACCCAAGAACAAACTAACCGGTGACATATGTCTTATCCAAAAGTCATTCTGCATTCAATAGAAGATTATATCTTTGTTTGTTATCATCGACTAAGTCTCACTCTCGACATATTCCTCCTGTTTTCATTCCGTCCCACAGAGAACCAGTACCGCTGTCACATTGTAAACTACCCATTTCTTTTTCTTTTTTCTTTCTTCCATCTCATCTAATAATCTTTGACGCCATTCCTTTGACCAGTTGTATACTGTCAAGGACACTCCAGAATGTTAATGACACAGGCGACCAAATATTCTTTAACTTCCAGAAAATTTGTCTGTTCGAAAAAAACAATTTGGCCACAAGGAAGGTGGCGAGTGTACTACTTGTCGTTAAAGAACATATAATTACACTGCACTACGACGATCGAAAACAAACTGTGTAATAAAGTTAATTACTTACGAATACTTAGTTAAGCTTTTATTTAGTTATGTGACTGAAGTTAGATGAAATATTAATTACTCAATACAGCCGCCAACACGCGTTTGAGCAAAAGTTTTGAATTTTAATGCGTTTGTTTGAAACTGATGTTACGTAAGAATTACTGACATGCCTTTAGGCGACGATGGTGAATCCATAAGTGGAAGCTCAAACGAAAATGTCACGATCATGACATGAATGAAATTTAACTATCGCTGTACTGAATACTTTAGAACCAGTGAAAACCAATACTGATTAGCAACTAACAATACATAACGCGGTATAAACTGAATAACGTTATTCAGTACAATGTTGACTGTCGTCGGGTTTTGGGAAGCAGTACCTTGGATTAAGTAATATTCCATACCAGATTTTATAAAAGCTAGGCTCAATATGATTTCACAAGATGGCAGTAGTCAATTTAGGCAACACTGAAATTATGAGAGCCTAGGTCATATAACATACTTATATAACACATCAATTACAGTCAGTTTTGTTAACCATGATTTATCACTTCAGTTTTCCAGTATTTTGGAGCTCCTTTTAATATTCACTAAATTCCTTCTGATATAACATTATAGAATGCAGTTAACATATTACAATGAATTAATGACTTCAGTTACTTATAACCCTTTCTCTTCTCTAGACGTTGCAAATATTAAATTTGACTGGCTGCTGCATTCAAGTTATTTTAGATTAAATAATATGTATTTTGATAATGAGTCACTCGGTAATTTTAATGATAGTAAAAGGATACCAGTGTTTGATAACCTGTGAACATCATTAACACTGAATACTATTTATAGTTTACGAGAAAGCATTATAACGTTCGCAAATATTGTATCTATGACGCTGACAAGTCTCTAACGGTTCTACACCGCTAAATGGCACAATATTACTTGCGGCGACTCTTCAGTTGGCGCGATGTAAACATTGTGTCACAGCAATAATTGGCACAGGCTCATTTTCCAGTAACAGGCAATTTGCATTAATTTTGGCCACACACTAGTCTTCTTCCAATAAAACATTTTACCAAATCATTTTTGTTAAATATTACTGTGGTCCATATAAATACCCACTCTTTAATTCACAATCCCTTGCCAGACTTTGGACACCACATCGACAATGCACTTAACTGCCACACAAGCACAGCCACATCGGTATTTTCCCACAAATGAGGGTAAAACGCTGAGGTGTCAGAAGTGATGGTATAGCGATACACACAATTACAAATGGCGGTAGTATCATGTACACAAAAGATAAAAGGGTAGTGCATTTGTGGAGCTGTCGTTTGTACTCATTTGATTCATGTGAAATGGTTTCCAACGTGATTATGGCCGTACGACGGGACAGACTGAAGGAGGAACAGTAGTTGAAGCTAGGCGCATGGAACATTCCATTTCGGAAATCGTAAGAAAATTCAATATCCCGAAATCTACAGTGTCAAGAGGGTGCCGAAAATACCATATTTCAGATATTATTTTTAACCACCGACAACGCAGTGGCCTATAGCCTTCACTTAAAGACTGAGAGCAGCGGCATTTGCGTAGCGTTGTCAGTGATAACAGACAACCAACACTGTGTGAAATAATCGCAGAAATCAATATGCGACGTAAGACGAACGTATCCGTTAGGACAATGCTGCGAAATTTGACGTTAATGGGTTACGGCAGCAGACGACCAATGCGACTGCCATTACTAACAGCACATCGCCTGCAGCGCCTCTCCTATACTTTTCACCATATCTGTTGGATCCTAGACGACTGGAGAATTGTAGCACGGTCAGACGAGTGGAAATTTTCGTTGGTAAGAGCTGCTGGTAGGGTTCAAGTGTGGTGCAGACCGCACAAAGCCGTGGACATATGTTATCAACACGCCAGTGTGCAAGCTGGTAGTGGTTTCATAATGGTGTGAGCTGTGTTTACATGGAATGGCCTGGGTCCTCTGATTCAACTGAACCAATCATTGACTGGAAATGGTATGTTCGGCTACTTGGAGACCATTTGTAGCTATTCGTGGACTTCATTTTTATGGATGACAACTCGCTATGTCTCCAGGCCACAACTTTTCGCAATAGGTTTGAAGAACTCGCTTAGAGCGAATGACCTGACCGCCCAAATCGCCCACCTGAATCCTAACGAACATCTGTGGGACATAATCGACATCTACATGTACATCTACGTGGTTACTCTGCTATACACAATAAAGTGCCTGCCAGAGGGTTCAGTGAACCACCTTCAAGCTGTCTCTCTACCGTTCCACTCTCGAACGACAAGCGGGAAAAACGACCACTTAAATTTTTCTGTGCGAGCCCTGATTTCTCTTATTTTATCGTGATGATCATTTCTCCCTATGTAGGTGGGTGCCAACAGAATGTTTTCGCAATCGGAGGAGAAAACTGGTGATTGAAATTTCATGAGAAGATCCCGTCGCAACGAAAAACGTCTGTGTTTTAATGATTTTCACTCCAATCCAGCAGAGAATTTTGCACAGTCGTTTTAAACGTAGTCACTGCCTCACTGCCAAACAGAAATTAATTTGAAAGCAAATTTTATCTGCAGATTCTAAAAATAGCCCCAAAATTTTTTGTCGTACGTAAAATCTATGAACGCTACAAATAATTCAATACCGTCTCTTGCTGACAGTACGGGTAATGTAACTGATGATGATAAACAGAAGGCCGAAATTCTAAATCTAGCTTTCAAAAACTCGTTTACGATAGAGGACTGCAGCACCATTCTCCCTTTCAATTATCGAACAAGCGAAAGGATGGCTGACATAGTGTTTAATGTATCCGGGATTGTAAAACAGTTAAGATCCTTAGACGCCAGAAAGGCATCTGGCGCAGACAGTAGCCCCGTAAGATTTTATGTTGACTATGCTACAAATATAGCACCATTCTTATCCGTCATCTATCAGAGATCACTGGAACAGCGGAAAGTTCCAAGGGACTGGAAGAAGGCCCAGGTCATAGCAATCTATAAAAAGGGTAGAAAATGGGATGCACATAATTACCGGCCAATTTCACTGACATCGATTTGTTGTAGAATCATGGAACATATTTTGTGTGTTCAGACATAATGATCTTTCTAGACTCTGAGAAGCTCATCCGCAGAAACCAGCACGGTTTTAGGAAACAGCGGTCATGCGAGACACAGCTGGCCCTCTTTGTGCATGATATACAACAGGCTCTAGATAGCGGCTCCCAGGTTGATGCCATATTTCTAGACTTTGAAAAGGCGTTCGACTCAGTTCAGCACTCTCGCTTGCTACAAAAAGTGTGCGCTTACGGTCTATCCGATGACATATGCGGTTGGATAGAAAGTCTTCTAACAGACAGAGAGCAGTATGTCGTCCTGAACGGGGTAACTTCAACAGAAACGAGAGTAACTTCAGGTGTGCTCCAGGACAGCGTAATAGGTCCTCTGCTTTTTACGATTTACATAAACGCTCTGGTTGATGGTATTGACAGTGGCCTTAGACTGTTTGCCGATGAAGCTGTAGTCTACAGGAAAGTAGTATCACACGAAAGTTGTGAACAAATCAATGAGGATTTGCAGAAAATAAATGCGTGGTGTAATGACTGGTAGTTATCTCTCAATATTAGTAGGTATAACCTACTGCGTATAACAAGGCGAAAATCCCCATTAATGTATAAATACAAAATAAATGATCAACCTTTGGAAGCGGTAACATCACTCAAGTATCTGGGTGTGACTATTCGAAATGATCTCAAATGGAATGATCAGATTACACAAGTAACAGGTAAGGCGAACTCTAGATTGCGGTTTATTGGTAGAACCCTGAAGCGATGCAGTCCTTCAACAAAGGAAATAGTTTACAATACGTTAGTTCGTCTAGTCTTAGAGTATTGTTCGTCTGTATGGGACCCTGACCAGTTGGGTCTGATTCAAGAGACTGAGAAGGTCCAAAGAAGAGCGGCAAGATTCGTCACTGGTACATTTACCCATGGCGAGAGCGTTACAAATCTCATAGAAAGTCTGAAGTGGGACACACTTGCAGATAGACGACGCGCTAAACAGAAGGGACTGCTCACCAAATTCCGAAATCCAATCTTCGCCGAGGATGTAGAGCATATATTATTACCACCAACTTTCAAATCGAGTAATGATCGTCACTCAAAGATAAGGGAAATAAGAGCTCGTACTGAGGCGTTCAGACAGTCGTTTATCCCTCGCGCGATACGCGTGTGGAACAGAGGGGCGGAAATATGACTTTGGCGCGAATTGTGCCCTCCGCCACACACCGCTTGGTGGCTAGCGGAGTATATATGTAGATGCAGATGTAGAATTCACGTATCATGTCTGTGATGCTACTCCCCTATTTCGCGATAATACAAAACGAGCTACCCTTCTTTGTACTTTTTCGATGTCATCCGTCAGTCCCACCTGATGCGGATCCCACACCGCAATCGAGAGGTCAGTTGGTGCAGAAATACCTGCACTGGCAACACTTTCGAAATTGTGGACGACTACAGAGGCAGCATGGCTCAGTAATTCTACAGGAGACTTCCAAAACCTTGCTGAGTCGAACTGCTGCACTAAGCCGGATAAAAGGAGGTACGACACCAATTAGGAGCTATCCCGCAACTTTTTTCACCTCAATGTATGTGGTGGTGGTGGTGGTTAGTGTTTAACGTCCCGTCGACAACGAGGTCATTAGAGACGGAGCGCAAGCTTGGGTTAGGGAAGGATTGGGAAGGAAATCAGCCGTGCCCTTTCAAAGGAACCATCCCGGCATTTGCCTGAAACGATTTAGGGAAATCACGGAAAACCTAAATCAGGATGGCTGGAGACGGGATTGAACCGTCGTCCTCCCGAATGCGAGTCCAGTGTGCTAACCACTGCGCCACCTCGCTCGGTCAGTGTATGTGAGAATCACTTTATAGCCATTACATAAAATCCATTGCTTAAAGGGGTAAAACAATACAGTAGCCAAAACAGTAGATACTTCGGCCGGATGATCACGGAGGCAAGAGAAATGAGACAGCTATCCTCTAAAACACTGAAATGTTCTATTACGCAACTTATGTAGAAGGTCAGTCCTATCATAAAATCGTTTGACCGTCGAAGAACCAACCATAGATCACAGGAAATTACAAGAGAAAAACTATTGTTTTACAGAAGCGATTTAAAATAATCGACGAACTGTCTGTATATTGCATTAATCGTTGTTGCATACGTGTTGTTCGGAGAAGGTAGTACGTAACAGGATTGGATTCGATACCGTGGAAAACCGCTCAACTGGCTAAATTACGCCAGAGACGGACAGACCCCAAACTCTCGTAAACAGCTCTTAAAATAACACCTCTCCTCCCACGAAAGGGATTTTTTGGTATATCTCTTACGTCAACTGGAAGACCAATTCAAGTTCGTTTTTGCTCGATTATATTGCCTGTCGTTCTGTTACATTCCAAATGATCCATGCCCCAAGAGATTTAAATTCTTTTACTATTTGTATTCCCTCTTTTTGGACGTTCAGGTATTTATTTGAGTGTTTTTTATTCAGTACGATTTTATTTTTTTCAAAGGAAATGACGCCAAACGCTCATTTCATTTCCAAAAGAAATGGTAATACTTATTTTAGCAGCTTGTTTCTCAAGTTAAAGGATTTTTTCCTTTTCTTTCTCCATTGTTTCAGGAAAGAGGGACAGATAATCTGCAAAGGCAATGCACTCGATTTTGAGATTCTGCTTTTTTGCATACGCAGTCCTATTCCACTCTTTATATCCCACTCTTCCATTCTCTGGTTAAATTATAAAGTACAAAATCGAACAATAAAAGGAAAGCCCTTACTTTGCCTCGCTCTTGTTTTCTTTTCAAATGGGTCTGATACTTCAACCACGAATTTAATTTTTGAAAAGGTATTTGTAATAGAGACTTTAATTATGTCAGATATTTTCTTATCAAAACTCATTTCTATTACTGATGTTAGTGATCGTCTATCAATCGAATCATACGCCTTCTTGAAATCAGTGAAGCAGATTACGTATGTCTTTGTACCTGATTTTGATATGTCATAATGTTTTTGTGTTTTAGTATTTGCTCAGAGAATGACCTACCTTTTCTGAACCCTCCCTTGTGCTCCCCCATTAGAGGTCTGCAAATAAGGCGTTTCGCTCGCTCATACTCGCTCGGGCCCACCGCACTGGGTCATGGCTTGCCGGAGTCCGAACGCTCGAAGAGGGCAGGCTGTGGTCGAACAAGGCGCCGTGGGGAGGACAGGACAGAGGCCGTCCGGTCTGGCGTGCTCGCCGCGCTGCTACAATATTGCGACCGTGTTAGAAGCAGCTCTATGTGTCTGCACGCTGGTGTGTGACACACTCCCACCTGCTAATGGACCTACACTCAGATCACTTTAGTTATGTAGTAGATGTATGTTCCTGTGTGGTAGTGTCTAATAGCAACCTCGTTATAATCCATAAGAGAAAACATTGTGCTTTATGCTATAACGAAAATTTGAATACAACTTGGAGTTTCACATGAAAACTTTGTAATTACCAACTTTCGTCGGCCTCGTAATGAAAAGACACGTAGCTGTTTTTTATAACACCATCTGATTTATTGATTTAAATGTACATGTGTGAACTGACGACCTGACAAATTAGAAATTTAATAAGAACTAATCTGTCTCCAAATTATTCACTGTTGCTGTAATCGTTTTGGATCACGTTTGCTTCGTCGATCCGAGATAACGTTCCAGACTGCACTGAACTTTCTTTCGCTATTCACATGTGAGGCTGGAACACAAAACATTCTTCTCGCTAAATTCGATATGGGAAAGAGACTGGTTACGCTTTTAGCTCTCAAGCGGATCTTCGTCATCACGACTATCCGTTCGGGTTAAACACAAGTCAACTTCCTCGGTAGATTGAGTGTGACGTGGTCCACAATTTAGTCACTCCGAAAACAGAGACTTCGTTTTCAAATGGCTCTGAGCACTATGGGACTTAACAGCTATGGTCATCAGTCCCCTAGAACTCAGAACTACTTAAACCTAACTAACCTAAGCACAGCACACAACACCCAGTCATCACGAGGCAGAGAAAATCCCTGACCCCGCCGGGAATCGAACCCGGGAACCCGGGCGCGGGAAGCGAGATTTCGTTGTCCTGGCTACTGAGTGCAGCTGACATTCTCTCAACGGTCATAAATAAATATTTACAGATATAACAAAAACCGTGTAAGATATTATGTCCACATTATAATTTTGTTCTAGCTTAACAGAAACTGCCGGCCGCGGTGGTCTAGCGGTTCTAGGCGCTCAGTCCGGAACGGCGCGACTGCTACGGTCGCAGGTTCGAATCCTGCCTCGGGCATGGCTGTGTGTGATGTCCTTAGGTTAGTTAGGTTTAAGTAGTTCTAAGTTCTAGGGGACTGATGACCAGAAATGTTAAGTCCCATAGTGCTCAGAGCCATTTGAACCATTTTTTTAACAGAAACTGGCATTTCATCACACATTTGACGCACAGTATTTAACATCTCATATCTGTCAGAAACAGGCATCATTTCCAATAACCAGAATGCCAAATATAGAATTTTTACTATTTTGCGAAATGTCGGAATTTCGACTTCTTCATTTGTGAGACGGTTACTCGCAGTATGTACAGTTAATAGACGATAATACGACCATTGTACTGTACTGCCAAAATACAGCTAACACTGAAACCGGCGTTTTGCAGTTTACCGCAGATTTCATTTGAAGGACACAGGGCGCGTCTACAGTAATTTAAACGTGTCTTTGGGTTCAAATGGTTCAAATGGCTCTGAGCACTATGGGACTTAACATCTGAGGTCATCAGTCCCCTAGAACTTAGAACTACTTAAACCTAACTAACCTAAGGACATCACACACATCCATACCCGAGGCAGATTCGAACCTGCGACCGTAGCAGTCGCGCGGTTCCGGACTGAAGCGCCTAGAACCGCTCGGCCACCGCGGCCGGCTGTGTCTTTGGGCTCTGTATTACAATGTCCTTTCAGTTTGTGCACCAATAACACAACAAACTGAACTGTTGGTAACTTTTAACCTTCCAGCATTCTTATTGCATATATGAATGGCTCTAAAAATATCAGGAGTCTTTTTCAGTGTTGTCATAACCAATAAGTTTTTCTGTGGCACCTCTCTCCGGAAGCAGTTCCATAATTTTGTCGTACTGCCTTACAACATGCTGTAGCATTCTGAACGAGCTGTTACGCTTACACTCCATTTCTCGGGTCAACCTAGTCTACATCGAGTTTATGTCACCAGTTTCCTTCATGAAACAGACACTATCTTTAGAAGCGCAAGCAGTGGGATAAACCGTTCCAAGCCCATTTATCAAATAACAGTCATCCAGCATGTGTCCCAGATCTGTATTAAAAACATTTGCAATGCACGCATAATGCTGAAAGGACTGCAGTGTCTTCCATAGGTTATATTAGCGCCTTGGTCAATGGAAAATGAAATCTTATTAGAATGCTCGGCATTTTCTCCTAACAATTTAAATAATGTTTACTCGATGTGGTTCTTAATAAATTAGCCATATTTTTTTTCTTCTCATAAAACTGAGTTGTCACCAATACCATACTTCACAGTGCCTAATCTTGATAAGCAATGCGCACAGTACTACGTAGGTAACACATTTTCCGATATGTGTCGGTCAATAAATCAGCTGTACATACTCATGCATTCAAGCCTGTGGCCCGGATAATGCTGGGCATCATACTCGATCGTTTTTCATCGGATTGTCTTTCAATGTTACGTGCTACCATAGGATGCGGAAAAATGTCGGAAACGTCTACTGACATTTACAACCATGTCTGTGTCAGAATATTGTCTTCATAGCCAGCGGTTCATATGAGCAGAGATGAACAACAGGGGTAGCCAATTATGGGCTGTATTGTGGGTGATCGAACACTTCCCATCGAAAACGCCGCAGGGGCATCTTCATTGCCCCTGCAGAGTGTGGCCGAGAATTGCAAATGAACGAAGGTCCCTGTCGGACACTTCCACGCACCTTTTCAATTACGGTAGCTTTCACTGAAAGTGCTAATGCTTCAGGCATGTGATTCAGACACGTGATTTCAGATGTGTGGTGGCGGACCTGTAAGAAAGGAGAGTAGAGCACGTGCTGCAGTATGTGTAGCCGATATCCTCTTCAGTCACTAATGAAAGACTCTTTAACATTGTTACAACATCTCAGTATATATTATGCATTATTTAGAATCAAGTTTGGCTTTCGCATGCTCCTTCATCTCAAGTTCACGCGCTGTAGTCCTACAGTGGGCGAGTGAGCGGTGCTCAGATAACTACAGTAGACGGCCGGACAGTTCGAGCGTGCGACTTTCGAAAGAGCCTCATCGAAGTCGAGTGCGGTTGCCCCCTCATTCCAAAGCAGCTGTATTGACATCTACGGTCTTACATGGAACTACATGCACCGAGCAATTAGACAGGGTGTAGCGTCAGATGTGGACCTCTATTCCCCAGTTCTGCGTCCAGTTGGCGCTATGCTGTGCTTAAAAGGACTTCTAAAAGAATCATATAAGTTACATACAGCAATCATATTTCTGTGTAATTGCTTGGGTTTGCTCTGAAACCATTTTTATGAAAAGGGTGGATGAGAGCTGTTTTCCACTCTTCTGGGGTCTCTTCTTTTCCTCAGCCGGCCGCGGTGGCCTTGCGGTTCTAGGCGCTGCAGTCCGGAACCGCGGGACTGCTACGGTCGCAGGTTCGAATCCTGCCTCAGGCATGGATGTGTGTGATGTCCTTAGGTTAGTTAGGTTTAAGTAGTTCCAAGTTCTAGGGGACTGATGACCTAAGATGTTAAGTCTCATAATGCTCAGAGCCATTTGAACCATTTCATCTTTTCCTCAAATCTTACTGACTACACATCGAAGAGATTTAATGGCATGATATTAGTTTTCTTTATACGATTCAGCCACTATTTGTTTTTCACCCAGTTCTTTACTTTTTTAATTTTTGTAATTCTTTAACTGTTGGTGGTTCTGAACCTATTTTATCAGGATTATTTGGCGTGAACTGAATTTTTTCATGAATCAATCACACTTCAAGTGGTTTTCAAAGTATTGTGCTAAAATCTGAGAATTTTCTCTGTTGTTGAGAGAAATGTTCCCATTAGCGTCTCTAAATCGAAAGGTTGGTGCTTTGTACGAGGGCTATTCGTAACGTAATGAACGGTAGGTCGCAAAATGGAAACCACAGTGAAAATCAAAACTTTATTTGCAACGGTTAGCTACAGCATTCAGCTACTTCTCTACACAGTCGCCGCTCAGACTTAAACGTCTGTCGTTGCGTTGTACCAACTTTTCAATGTCCGGCCCCGGTAGCTGAGTGGTCAGCGTGACAGAATGTCAATCCTAAGGTCTCGGGTTCGATTCCCGGCTGGGTCGGAGATTTTCTCCGCTCAGGGACTGGGTGTTGTGTTGTCCTAATCATCATCATTTCATCCCCATCGACGCGCAGGTCGCAGAAGTGGCGTCAACTCAAAAGACCTGCACCAGGCGAACGGTCTACCCGACGGGAGGCCCTAGCCGCACGACATTTCATTTCAACTTTTCAATTCTCTCATTATAGAAGACAGCCACAAGTGCCTTTCGACAATTTTCTACTCTGGACTGCAGCTCGTTGTCTGTGTCAAAATATTGTCTTCATAGCCAGCGGTTCATTTGAGCAGAGATGAATAACAGGGGTAGCCAATTACGGGCTGTATTGTGGGTCATCAAACACTCCCCATCGAAACCGCCGCAGGAGCATCTTCATTGCCCCTGCAGAGTATGACCGAGAATGGTCGTGTAGAACAAACCACATGACAGTTGTGTTACGTGGATTGCATAGCTTCAGGGGAAATCTTGGCGGGAGACGCTAATCTCTAGCCATCTTTACGTTCTGAGCGTGAGTTCAGAACTGAAAAGAGGGACATGATGCGATCGACGGACATACTAGACACAGTGCCCAATGCATCTCTGCAAAGCTTCATCACATTTTCACTGCATTTTCCATTTCGTGACCGATCGTTCCTTACTTTCCGAATAACCCTCCTATTTTGATTTATTTTGCTTGAAGTCTCTGTAGAAGGTCCTTGTTTTTGGTAAACTCTTCATCAGTTTGGAGGCGAGTTTTTTTTTCGTCCGTCTTCTTAACTCTTTTATATTTTTATGTACCGTTCTCCGAAATTTAAACAGTTTTCCTCCTTTTTTGTGACCACCTCTGTTGCCAAGCATGTTTTTTGTAATGTATATATCAATTTCCATCGAGCACCATGCACGCTTTGTACCTTTAGTTTGGGATGCTGTTTATTTGTTAACTAAGTTTTACTTGATATTTTCCCAGCTTTGAGTCTGGATGTTTTCCGTTGCCTTTGTGAAGTCATCTGATCTTAGTAAGTTTTCTGTGCGGTATTTTCGGCTTTTAATTTGTTTTATTTTGTATTTTCTGTTTGCGATGACTTTAAACTTTATTCTATTCACTGTTTCTTAGTGAACTGTCTCCTTACTTGCTACATGGCGAAGATGAAATTCCCTAAGCTGGGATCTGGGAAAGATTATATTGTTTGTTTTTGTGGTAGTCTTTTGAATGCTGTAGATTTAAGTATTAGATTATGTGCTTGGAAATGTTCTATTAGCTTGGTGCCATTTCTGTTTTTTCCATTTCTGTTTGTTGTGTAGTAGGAGGGATGATTTCCAACGATTTACTTGTACTTTTTTTCTTTGCCAATCTGTGTATTAAAATCTCCAACTAGGATAATGATATTTTTCTGGAATTTTATGAATACGATCGTCTAGCTGGTTCCAAATGATATCCACTTTTTCCTTACGAAGTATTGTCTTCATTTATAGATGCAAGTGCATTAATAATTGTTTCGGATGGGGAATCAAATTTAACTATCGAATATAATTTTTTTTCCTGTTATAAAGGCTGTTCCCAGATGTGCTATATTTTTCATGATTCTCTTTGCTATTTTTCCTTTATGTATCGTAAGACATGTATCACAGTTACCTGTGTCTGTAAATCTTATCTCTTGTAAATCTGTTATAACTATTTTATTATTAAGCGTTAAACAGTATAGTAGAAATGAGATTGTTATATTCCATGTCAGATGTAATAGGTATCTGACTGGAAGAATTTTCAGTAAAATAGAATACAGTGTGCAGTTGATCATATGTTACATAAGAGAGAAACTACAGGCAGAATTAAGGGTCAGAAATTGCGAAAAAAATTAACTGAAAGTTAACACAGCTATTGGAACTTGAAGATCACACATAAGTTACACATAGGAGATGGACTGCAACCGACGTATAATAGCGGATTACAGAATCTTACCACAGGTCGAAGACGACGGAATTTAATGACATTTATCTTGAAAGAACATTTAATTTTTACTAATGAGAAGAATTAACGTAAAATATCGTTCTATAACTACCATAAATATTTTACGAAATAAATCCAAATTAGTGTGACACAATTTGGGTGGTGATGGATACTACACTGAATACACACTGGGCTGAAATTAGTCAAGATTTGTGTCTACGTTATTAAATTTTATATTATGTATTATCACAACAGAAATGTAGCTAGGAAAAGAATACTGCGGCACAAGTTGCTCAAAATACAGGTGACTAGGGAGAAAGGTAGAAGAATATGTAGAATCAGGCTCACGTGGTGTTCTTTTAAGCGGTCAAACAATTATACTTATGCAAATATTTATTTTCGTATAGAAAAGCAAACAAATGCAGCAGGATTCAATTATATTCTCTCCCAACGAGAAATACTGTTCACCGGAAGCAAATATCGTAACTGAACCGAAACTGACACAAGATTATTGGGTAAAACCGTAAAAAATCCAACGTATTGTTAGGCTTCAAGAACTTTTATAAAAAGATTAATACATAACTCTCACGAAATAATTTCAGTTACATTATAATCAAAATTCATACTTAACTAACCTGTTAAAGTGCGTGTACCTAACAATAACAGTGTTGTCAGCAGATTACCTTTTGACATATTATACTAATACGAGACGTTACTGTGTACTCGTTATTAGACACGTTTGCATGTAATGTGCATCTTTTTGGCGCCTAATTATTGGCCAGTATACCAGTTTAATATATATTTTCCAAATAGTATCGTAAGTGTAACTTATTATTTCATTTTCGTGCCAGAAACATACAAACAGACTGAAAAACCAGGAAATATAACAATTAGACACAGACTATATTCATAAAACAAGTTCTCAGAACGTCACAACCTCGAATGCACATACGTCGAATGCACTTGTGATGAGATGAATAATATTACCTCTGTGCAGGATATTGACCACAGAAGGCATTGAAGCATACAGCTTGCAGCATGGTCTTGTCCGCATTCACAGTATATGTCATCATAGTTGAGGCTCCATTTTCTTGTACTGTACTTGGATCTTCCCATATCAACAAGTAATAGGTTATGGACTCTCATACAAACCAGTTTTCACTGTAAAACTTCCTGGAAGATTAAAACTGTGTGCCGGACCGAGACTCGAACTCGGGACCTTTGCCTTTCGCGGGCAAGTGCTCTACCAACATTTTTTTAATTTTTTTATATTAAGGAAGGTAAGAGAAACAGGAACCATTATTATTCACAAAATAACACATGATAACTGTCCTGGAAGGAACCTCGCTGCCGTCCTACCATGCAGCATGAAATAACAACAAAATCAAAGTGGGGCCACCTCCGGCACCCTAAAGAAAAGTATTTATAGATATGCAAACAAAATTTGAAATACATCCATTTGATAACTGTGCAAGCGTTAGTTTTTCATAGGTCGCATACTCTCATAGAGTTCTTAGTCGATCACTTTACTTGGTCGGTTACACAACGAAAGCACCTCCGCTCATCTTTGCGCACCCGGCACACCTCAAGTATATGGCGGATCCGCAAAAACCGTTACTAGGAAATTGGCATACCAATCCTTGTTCTTTTGTAGCCGTAATAGGTTTGTGTGTCCATCTTGCAAGTATCACCAGTAATCCAGGACGTTCAGTAAGTTCGTACGTGTGTCTCCATAGATGTAATGGACCGTCATACCTGTGATCCACGCCACTGCGTTCGTCTTATGACGCGGAAAATACGTTTCCTCTGGAAAAAATACTATGTCAGAACAGACTGCCGTATAGATAGTGCGCCGCATGAACGCTATTATCTTTCTTGCGAGAGTCCAGACAGCCAATGCCTCGCAGCAGACCAGCCGATGGGCGTCCGTATCCAGCACGCCGCATTGCTGACACAAGGGCGAATCCGCCAAATGTATTGCGTACTTTTTATCATTTGTAGGGCATTTTTCGTTGACGACAATGTACCATGTTGATCTGACTGTTGTAGGTAGGTGGGGGTGGTGGACCGTGCGCCACACCACATGCCAATTAACAGCTTGATGTTGCCGTTCCACCCTATTCCGGGCGATCTGTCGAAGAAGCAGATGGTACACGTCCTTCGATGTCGACCGTCGGGTCGTCGGTAAACGCTCTCGAACGTAACTGTGTTCCACGATGAACGTGCGCACATACGTTAACGGGGGCGATATATGGCCGACACTGACTGGAGGAAGATGCGATGTTGATACGAGTTCTTCGATGATCGTCCCCGTAAGCGAGTGCTTCCTGTTGCGCCACCGTTTGAGCATAGTATTAATATACATGGCACTCGCTTTCTCGTGCACGTTCACTAAACCAACGCCCCCCTCTCGCGCTGGGAGGGTAAGCGTGTTGTACTGTACCTTAAAGAGTTGTCCCAGGCATACACAGTACCCAAAAGCCGCCTGAATCCTCATAGCCATCGCGCGCCTCAAGGGGAGAAGGTGTGTCAGGTGGCACATCATGGGCGCGAGATAAAGGTTGACGAGTAACACTCGCTGCAGCATATCCATTGACCGTAGGGCGTTTAGTCGTACTGCCGTGCGGACTCTGAGTAACAGCCTTCGGTAGTTGTCCGCAGCCGTTCCCGCTGTCTCCTTATGAAAGGTGATGCCCAAACAGCGGAGGGTTTGCACCGCAGGTAACGGTCCTTCCGTTCCTGGTTCTAGTGCATGCCCCACATGCATGAATTGTGATTTTCGGTAGCTGACCACACTTCCAGCTGCCATCCCATACGTCTGTGGCCAATCCATTGCTGTTAGAGTCTCCCCCTCCTTCCGTACGAGGAACACAATGTCATCCGCGTAAGCTCTGCATTTGAATGATAAATGCCGTAGGGAGATCCCGGTAAGACGGCGGCGAAGGCCTGCGAGGCACGGTTCTAAGGCGATCGCATAAAGGAGGATCGACAAGGGGCAGCCCTGCCTCACTGATCTTAAGATCTTAAAATACTCAGTTCTCCCTCCGTTGACCACCATCGCTGATCTAGCGCCGTGCAACAGCGGCATCACAGCATTGGTCAATAATGGCGAGACACCCATCCTGTTCATCACCGCCGCGAGGTACACATGATCCACGCGATCAAAAGCATGATCGAAATCTACTGCAACCATCACACCCCGGAGGCGGCATGCAGCCGCGAGGGCGACGACGTCACGATAGTCTCCCAAGGCGGTGTGGATATTACTGATGCCGCCAAGACAAGTCTGATCGGCACGTATTCGATTCTCCAGTGACTTTTTGATACGACTGCCCAGGATGCGCATGAAGATCTTGTAGTCACTATTAAGGAGGGTCAAGGGGCGATAATCACAAGGCCGTTTGCCACCACAGGGCTTCGGTATCGGTATCATGAGCCCTGCCGTGAATTGAATGGGAACCGGTACTTCTTGCCGCAGAAGCTCATTAAACATACATACCCACATCGGTGTCATAATGGTCACAAAGGCACGGTAAAATTCCAATGGAAATCCGTCTGGACCTGGGGACTTGTTGCAGGCACCTCGTGTAATCGCTTCCTCCAGCTCTTCACACGTAATTTCAGATAACCCGTCCGCTTCCCCGTTCACACTCGTTGCGTCTGTGATCTCTTCCAGGACGTTCCCCAGCTCCCTCTGACCCTCCCCGTTGCTCGCATAGAATCTGCTAAAATGATCCGTGAACGCTTGTGCTATGCCCCTTTGTGTTGTAAAACGACGGACATCGCTGAGCTCGATCTCATGTATTAAATTCCTGCGTCTTCTCCGTCTTTCCTTTATCACATAATGCATTGAGGGAACCTCGTTGGGCAGGAAACCTGCGACCTCGCGCCTATAATCGTACCTGGCATCCTCTGCGTCGCAAGTTTTACCAGCTTCGCCTTAACTCGGTGGACGGCCGTCTGGCGTTCTGGTGTAGGTGGTTGAGCTAACAGTTCCCGGAGAGCCGTAAAGTAAAACTCAGTGGTCGTGCGCTGCCATTGAGAAACCTCCTTCCCGTACGTAACCTATTAACGTCCTCCGTAAAGCTGGCTTCGCGCACTCGATCCACCACTACAGGACAGAACCGAAAGAATTTTGTCGACGGAGGCAGCCATGCCACGCGTCCTCCACCATGCGTCGGCATTCTGTATCTCGCGGGTGGGAGACGTTCATCTTCCAATTACCCCTCCGTCTCCATACCTGCTGTCTATCAAGGTTAACCGTACAAATATATGCCTCGTGGTCTGTAAACGCTGCCGGCCATATTTCTGCGTCCACCGTCGACATTGCTAACGCCCTTGAAACGTAGATCCGATCCAAACGGCCCGCGGAGTGGCTAGTAAAAAATGTATATCCTGGTTGGTTGCGATACTTCAGGTCCCACGTGTCGACTAATTGCATCCCGTTGACCAGCTCCCTAAGTTCTTGGCTAGTAGTATAGTTAGGTTGTTGGTCCTTTCTGTCGAGCACACGATTAAAATCTCCTCCGAGTGTGCAACCATCGTATCGTCCCTGGAACAACGGTTTAACCTCATGGGCGTAAAAATCTGCTCTGTTCCTTCTCTTATCCGAGCCTGACGGTGCGTATATGTTGATCAAACGTATTCCACCTATGGTCACGGCCGTACCACGGTCAGAAGGCAAATACTCTACGTCGTGTACGTACCCTTCCTTTATTAGTATAGCTGTTCCAACGCCTCTCTCGTCACACGGGGAACAGTAAATGTCGTAACCGTAAAAGTCCGATGGGGGAAGTATCCGAACTTCTTGTAGTAGTGATATGTCTAAATCCGCAGCCTTTATCATGTCACTGAGCATCTTGATTTTTGTCGGCGTCCCAATGCTATTGATGTTAACAGACCCTATCCGATAAGCCTGTTGCATGGCGGTCAACGTAGATAGGGTACCGTACGGTCGCAAGTTTTGCCGTACATAGGCTGCTGTCGGACTAACGTCCCCCGCCGTCCCCTCGTATGGTCTGCCGTTAGTCCGTGCACTCTGCCGGTCTTACGCCGGGAGAGTGCGTGGGAGCAGTTCCTCCGGCATCATCTGTTCCCCACGGGGGTGGCTCTTCTGACCAGTCCCCTAGTGTCCCATCGTTGTCGTGCGGTGCAGGCGCCGTAGCCTCCTCAGTAGCATGCAGCCGGCTATCGAGCTCCTTTGCTGTGTCTGGAGTATCGTCAGCAGTAGGTCGTACCGCCGTCCCGCTGGCCACCGTTGCATCCACGCTAGGCAGTTCTTCTGTATCCATCGTCGTCTGTTCTGTACCCGTAAACGTCTCAGAATTGCCTGCTAGATCAGAGTGGTCGTTCTCCACCGTGAGGCGGCGCTTCTTCCGGCGTTTTGGTGATAGCTGTTTACGTTGCCGGGCCTCGGAATCAGAGGTCAACATGGTCTCCAGTTGTTCGTGGGGGACGTCGGAATCGTGCACCGTCGTATTATCGACGTCTCCAAGTGCCTTATCTGAAGGGGCTGCAAGTGGCACCGAAGAGAGGGCGTCCTGTGACTGCTGCAGGCGGTCCAGCGGAACGTTGTCCGTCCGTGGCTCGCCACGATCTGCCGCTGTCTGTGTGTTCTGGTACGCGTCTGTCTCGCGGCCCACGTCATCGCGTAATGCGTAGCACAGTCGGATGCGGCGTGAGGGGTGGATCAACCCGTGGCAGCTGTAATAACCTTCGCTGAGCACACTCAGAACGTACGTGTTCCTCCTTCCCACACCCAGAGCACGTCCTTGGTTGTCCGTCGTAAATGACAATCGCCCTACAACCGGCGATGTACAAGTATGACGGGACGTGTTTTCGGAGTTCGATCCGTATTTGTCTGACGCCATTGAGGACAGGATACGTCTTGAAACTCGCCCAATTTTCAGCCACGTGGGAGAGGATCGTTCCGTAAGGACGCAGGGCGTCTATCACCAATTCTTCTGGCACTTCGAATGGAAGCTCAAAGACGCGGATCGTTCGGAGTCCCATGCCGGCGTGTTCAACTGTTACCGCTCCAACATTCCCGTCCGAATGACAGAAACGAAGTCCTTGTCGGTGTCGAAGTAGTAGTTCGTCACATGCCGCTTCATTTATGAGCTTGACAAAGACCACGCTGCTGACAATAGATAAGATTTTCACCTCGTCCCGTAAATAACGTTCGATCTCGTCAGCCTTCGGTCGAGCATATTCGTTAACAAAACTAAATTTCAGTGTCGATTTGCGGAACGACAAGGCCATGATTCGTTCTATGTGTACCGCGACACACCGCTACACACTTAACGTAGACACCTCTCGCGCAGACGTGCGGCAGGGACGTAAACACCGTCCGAACCGCTGCGCCGCTGAAGGCTGACTACTGAGCTACCCAAGCACGACTCACGCCCCGTCCTCACAGCTTTAGTTCTGCCAGTACCTCGTCTCCTACCTTCCAAACTTTACAGAAGCTCTTCAGCCCCAGGAGAGCTTCTGTAAATAGGGCTGTCCACAATTTACAATGAGATGTGACAAATGCTTATTCTACTTGGCAAGTGCTGTTACGCGGTTCCTCTACCAAGTGTTCCAAAAAGGTCTCTCCATTGTTAATATTCTAATCTAGCGTGGATGACAGCCATCCATTTTTGACACCTAAGACCAGACATAGACGCGGCATACGTGACACAGTATTCAGATGGCTTAACATACATAATGCAAATATCTCAATACAACACAGTGCTGCCGAATGTACAGGAAAATATAAAAAACGCCAAAAAATCCACTTTGTTGTACGTACACGCTTTATGAAATATCTTCATGCAGAAAATACAATGCTTACTTGTAGCTTTCCCGTTTCTCGCAGTCTTGTCTCGACCACTGCGAACGGCTAATGATGCAGAGTTTTTCGTTTGTGATACTTTTCCGCACACGACAATTGTGAGCGTTCTAGCATCGCCATCATCTTTGCCGTATGCGATCATTTTACTACTACCTATCATACTGTTCTCAGTAATGTTAGTGCACTGGTATATAACACATATACCCGATTATGACGAGAACATAAAGTCTATGGGAAGCTGTAGCTCATACGCCCGAATAATATTAGGTGCAGTCCGTAACTCCAACTTACTCTGATGGCGGATGAATTATTCAGCTAATTAGGCTACGAAACACAATCCGAAGACACATTGACGCCGCTTACAACGTTCAAAAGAGCCAAAGCACTGCGTTTCTGAACTGGGGTTCCCCTCTTGAAGAATGATCAGTTTCTTGTCCCACATAATATAAGAAGCGTTATTGGAGATTTGGAGATTTTTGATACGTCATGTAGATATATATTTTAAGCTCACTTCAGATTACCTGTACGTATATAAACGGTAGTCAGTTTTCTTTATCACCTCGAAAAATGAAAATAACGCCACCAGTTTTCCGTTTGCTTTCAGTCCTGGCACAGACTGAACTCCCCGCGCTCTACGTTTCACACCTGGAGTTTAGCAGAATGTTCAGAGAACCACTTTCAGACTACTTCTCTACCGTTTAACTTTCCAATTTATCAGTGGGCTGTGCCATTTTGTTTTCGCTCCTCGAGCGACGTCTTATGTACTGTGGCGTATGGAATTCGAGTCGTTATGTGAGGTATTCTTGAAAGTTAAAATGAAAGTCTTCAAAGTGACGCTTGAAGTAATTGGGCTACTTAATAATGGTCTTACACATCATTTCACAGTTGCGGCTCTATCTCACCATAATATTGAAGCTAGTGTCTGAAGTGACTGCGGAATCGATTATTGGCCGAAACAGTCGCTCTCGTCAGTTGACATTAGGTAACAAATTTTCCAAGACCTCAATGAATCAGCCCAGGTGGCTCGGCGGCCGGCAGTGGCTCTCAGCATAGAAGTCTGGCGGCGGAGGATCCCGAAGATTGTCATGAAGACTGGAGATGAAGTCTAAGTCTGATTTCTGACTAAGCATTAATTAAAAGGAAACCTTGCATTATCGCATAGGGCGCCTCTCTTTGACTTTGGTCTGGCTTGGCTCTGGAGCTTTCGAGCGACCAATCGAACAGCTTCTTACAAAGCACTAGTCCCCTTCCTTTAGCCTGTTAACCAGTAGCTGACGTCAGCACATCCTTTACAGAAAAAAGTCGTGTCATTATCTCTCTCTGTCCCTTTCTTCGGCCAACAGAGTTCTTTGTGTCGTCACCGCCTGGTGTCTCATTCTGACTAAAAATTTATTTATGTGAGCTAATGCTAGTGTTTTTTCACTGTGTGTCCAGAGTCAAAACATTCAGTGGTGTCTCATGTCTTCAAAGACCCAGGACTGTGAGTCCCCTATCTGTCTCTGGGATAATTGTCCCTAGCTTTCAGTGCTTTCCGGGTAAACGGCCAGTTTTCTACATTTCGAGTAGAATGGCACCTTCTGCTAAAGAGGGCGGTCCTCCTCACACCATTTCCAGGTCGCAAACGTTTTCACCAGGAATTCGCTCCACGGAAGATGCTATCTATGTTTCTGCACAAACCGTGAAGTTCTGCAGTTCTGCTCCAAGGCAGTATCCATTGGCTGATGGATCACTATCGGTCTCCCACTGAGGCCTTCCAAAAACTGGCATTGAGGAGTGGCTGACTTCGCTGCTTCTGGTGACCGGCATGGCTTTTTACAGTTCTAAATCTTCATACATACTCCACAGGTCTTCAAACGGTGCATGGTGGAGGGTACCATGTAACTCTACTAGTCATATCCTTTTCTCTTCCACTCTCAAACAGAGCAAGGGAAAAACGACTGTTTATGAGCCCTTCTAAAGCCATACTTTCTCTCATCATATCTTTGTAACCATTACGGGAAATGTGCGTTGGAAGCAGTAGAATCGATCTGGAGTCAGCCTCAAATGTCGATTCTGTAAATTCCTACGACAGCGCCCCATGAAAATAGCGTTGTCTTCCCTCCAGGTATTCCCATTTGAGTTCACAAAGCATTTCTACACTGAAGAGCCAAAGAAACTGGTAAACCTGACTAATATTGTGTAGGGGCCCCGTGAGCACGCAGAAGTGCCGCAACACGACGTGGCATTGACTCTACTAACGTCTGAAGTAGTGTTGGAGGGAACTGACACCATGAATCCTGCAGCACTGTCCATAAATCCGTAAGAGTACGAGGGGGTGGAGGTCTCTCCTGAACATCACATTGCACAAGACATCCCAGATATGTTGAATAATGTTCATGTCTGGGGAGTTTGGTGGTCATCGCAAGTGTTTAAACTCAGAAGAGTGTTCCTGGAGTCACTCTGAAGCAATTCTGGGCGTGTGGTGTGTTGCATTGTCCCGCTGGAATTTCCAAAGTCTGTCGGAATGAACAATGGACATTAATGGATGCAGATGATCACACAGGATGGTTACGTAAGTGTCACCCATCAGAGTCGTATCTAAATGCATCAGGTGTCCCATATCGCTCCAACTTCACACGCTGCGCGCCATTACAGAGCCGCCACCAGCTTGAACACTCCCCTGTTGGCATGCAGGTTTCCGAACGGGTGGGGATCCGAAACACTTGAGCAATACTCAAGAATGGGTGAAGTAGCATTCTATAAGCTGTCTCCTTTATAGCTGAACTACGCTTTCCCAAAATTCTCCCAATAAATTGAAGATTAGCATTCGATTTCCTGATTATCAACCTGAAGTGCTCATTCCTTTACACATCGTTCTGCAATGTTACACCTAGATATTTTACCGATGTGACTGTGTCAAGCAGTGTATTACTAATGCTGTATTTGAACGTTACATAATTGTGTTTCATACTTATCCTTGTTAAGTTACATTTTTCTACATTTAGACCAAGCAGCCATTCACTACACTAACCAGAAATTCTGTCCAAGTCATCTTATACCCTTCTAGAGCCACTCAAGGATGGCACCCTCCCATGCACCACAGTCTCATCAGGGAAAAGCTATAAACTGCTGTTCACCCATTCCGTCAGATCATTTATGTATATAGAGAATAAGAGCCGTCGTATCACACTCCCATTGGGCACTCCTGATGATATCCTTACCTCTAATGAACACTCGCCGCCTGTTACTTAAGAATTCTTCGAGCCAGTTACATGTCTGGCAACCTAAACCTGCGCTGGTACCATCGTCAGTAGTGAGCGGTGGGGCATCCTTTCAAACGCTTTTCGGAAATATAGGATCTGCTTGCTGCGCTCTATCAATGGTTTGTTGGATATCACATGGGAAAAGGGCAAGCAAAGTTTCGCACGAGCGATGCTTTGTGTATCCATGGCGATTTGTGGACACAAGCTCTTCTGTCTCAAGGAAATTTATTATATTCGATCTCAGTATGTGTTTGAGAATACTGCAGCAAACTGATGTTAAGGATGTTGGCCTGTAAGTGCGCGAGGCCGTTGTTTCACCTTTCTTATATACAGGAGTCACACGTGCTCTTCTCCAGTCGCTTGAGGACTTTGTCCTGAGCGTGAGATTCGCGACAAATGCAAGCTAAGTAAGGGGCCATTTCCGCAGAGTACTCTCTATAAAACCGAACAGGAATTCCACCTTGATCTGGCGACTTAATTGTTTTCTACTCCTTACGTTGCTTCTCCCTCCATGGGGGAGTGTGTGCGACAGTCCAACAACGGCATTATTTCCTAAACGCGAAATGTAAAACTTCAGTTTCCTTTTGCAGTTCGGTCGCTTTCAACGTTTTCCCACTTCTACAGGGCATGCAAATACTATATAAGAGTAGGTATTTACCGACAAACGCTAGTACTGCTGTTTCTCATATCCTTCGGTGTCAATTAAGTATTCCGATCAAATGGGATTCCCTTTGTAGATTTGCTTACGTTTCGAGACTGATTCCGGAGAAACGGTCCCATAACAAAGACAGAGATTTGGGTTCTGGCACAGAGTTTTCACTTGGTCAGTACAATAAGCGCAGAATGCGTTCGCCACAAAGTAACACATTTGATTCTCATTATTAACAACATACTAAAAAAGTCATGACATTTACTTCGTTTCAAACGAGCATTTTATAGACAATTTTTAATAATTTAACACAGCTCGACATCTTCTACCTACTGAGCTCATTAATTGAATACATTCAGCTCCAAGCTCTTAATTTGATTAAGAAACTTTGCGTTGGATCGATTTATTATTTTACTGATACTATTCCGTAAATTTCCAGTGGAATTTGAAATCAGAATTTTCGATGTTTGTTTGTAAAGGAATTCGTTTAGAGCCTTAGAAGATGGTTTGAGTTGTCGTTATGCACAAATTCTCGTATAGGCGGCTATTAACTCGGGACATACAGCAAGTTTACCTCACACAGAATATTTGTATCCATTTTTATGTACATTATACCTCTAACTTAGCGTATTAGTCCAATACAGTATAGAAAAATGCAACCCCCTAAACAGAGATATAAAACCCACCCTGTTCTACAGATTTGAAAGTGCGTCTGACGTTGTTGTGTTGGTTCTTTACTCGTCACACATATGGTTTTCTATAAAAGGAAACCTGCTGAATCACTATTCGTCTGATTATAACACATCGCACCACTACAGGCAATCTATCTGTTTACGACACCGAGAGCTGTAGTACAGTGGTAAGAGAATGGAACTGCGTTCCGGTTGATAGGGGTCAGTTACCTGCCCGACGAAGATTTTTGTTTCTATGGTTTCTCCCAAATCACTCAAAGCAAATACAGGGATCGTTTCCTTGAAAAGGACACAACAATAATTTTCTTATTCATTCCTTTCCAATTCGGACTTGTGCTACGTTGCTAGTGAAATCGTCGTCGACGGGACGTTGAAACCTAATTAATCTTCTTTCCTTCCCTTCTCTGTGATTATAAAGGCCTCTAATTTTCTTCGGATTTGTGTGGTTCTGCCATGGTAGTGCGACCACAGAACACAATACAACCTTTTTCATTGTGGTTGGTGGGTTGGTTGTTTGGGGAAGGAGACCAGACAGCGTGGTCATCGGTCTCATCGGATTAGGGAAGGATGGGGAAGGAAGTCGGCCGTGCCCTTTCAGAGGAGCCATTCCGGCATTTGCCTGGAGTGATTTAGGGAAATCACGGAAAACCTAAATCAGGATGGCCGGACGCGGGATTGAACCGTCGTCCTCCCGAATGCGAGTCCAGTGTCTAACCATTTTCATTATGAATCTCAACAGTTTAGTTTTATCTTGTGTGGAAACCTTTTTAAATATGATGCAGTAAAAATAAGATGCTATTGTTCCTTCGCCGCCGATTCGTTGATTTCAAGACAAGACTGTTTGTTTTGTATTGTTAACATAAGGCGTTTCACAACTTTTGACTTCGTACCTTTCAGATTTTAGGAACATTTTGAATACATTTTCGTGAAACATTCATTCGTTCTGCAAACGTGTTCGTCGATGCACCTGTTCCCCAAAGGAGCCGTGAGCCTTTCTTAATCTCCCCTCCACCAGTATGGAAGGAAGGAATTTAAGAAATTATTAAAAAATGTTGAATTATTAGCGGTGATAGTAAGAACAACAAACTACGTTTATACATTTATATCCAGGAAATCTAACAACAAGGGAATTTATTATTTTTATTAATTTTATACCATCGTTAAACCTCTATTATCTACAAAACGGAACTAAATAAGACTATAAAGTGTTCATAAATATTTAGGATATCATATGTTTAGGACTAGATTAATAAGGATTCAAAGCAGAATATGTAATACGTAAAATACCAACAGCTTATAACTGCATCTTCTTTCTAATGAGTCGTAGTCTGTTAGTAACTACAAGAGCCTTCGTTTGTTTCTGAATGAGTAAGGAACAGTTTTTTGTTGTTGTGGAAACTTATATTGTTTGAAAGGAAGATACAGCTAAAATTCACGCTGTTTACAATATAACTAGTCAAGTAGTTACTTCCTTGGAAAAGGTATTAAATTAGCGGTTTACAACATTGCTAAATGATTTATTCGTCACATCACAGGAAGAATCATCAAAGAGCAGCCAGTGGACCATAGTGTTTTTCTATCAGAGAGTTGTTTTAAGTTAATGCATGTAGCGACTGTTCAAATATTTACGTTCGTGTAACCAGTTAAAGTATAGACATGCGTACTATAACATCTGTCGCTACGTTGGCTACATTGTTGCTTTAAAGGTGTTTTACTGGAGCGAAAGGATGGAGTAATATACTTTGTTGATAAAGATGAAGTATCTATCTGTTGCACAGCAGAATAGTAATTTATCTGTAGGAGTAAAATTTTGTTAGAGACGGGTTGGACGACGCTTACTGCAACACGTCCGTCGGGTACGTAGCTGTGGTGTAACAAATGTCAATACCCGGAAGAGCCGGCCGGAGTGGCCAAGCGGTTATAGGCGCTACAGTCTGGAACCGCGCGACCGCTACGGTCGCAGGTCGAATCCTGCTTCGGGCATGGATGTGTGTGATGTCCTTAGGTTAGTTAGGTTTAAGTAGTTCTAAGTTCTAGGGGACTGATGACCACAGCAGTTAAGTCCCATAGTGCTCAGAGCCATTTGAACCAATACCCGGAAGAACTGATGTGCAAACAGAGAAGGAGCTTATTGCCTCATAATGTGCGAGACGCCAGGAACCCGAGATTCTGCTCTTAGACAACAGTACAGTACAGACACAACGCTCTACTGTAACGCGGCTATAGCAACTCCGCCAAGGAATGACACAAGAACGCCTTTCAGAGCTCCAAACTATGAATAAACGAACGCACTGACGCACTTATATTAAATATTAGGGCAGCCAAAAGCGCTGACAGACTCTGAAAACGGGAGCACATTCAGTCACCCATATGGGGGGCGCCACGTCATCGGCTGCTGTAAAACTCTTGTCATGCTTCCAGTCACTCCCAGAATTAAGCCATTAGATCTGCATCACGGACACCGATGGGAAGTCAAATCTACCAGTTGCAGAATGTCCTGGTGAATACAACGAAAAGTCTGCAGCTGTCGCCACCTTGGAACTCGCAGCCGTCTGGCTGTGGAAGGAACTTCGATTCTGCGAGCTGTACTCCTTCTGACCACAATTGAGACTAGCTAAGGATGAGGGCTGCGCCGAACTTCCGTGGATGAGCAAACTGTTCAACTTGAAGCAAAGTGCCTGCGCCGCCACTCCAGGGCAGTTGAAGT